>NC_091214.1:28345041-28432541 GCF_040958095.1 Procambarus clarkii
AGGTAGCCAAAAAAAGCTAAGTTAGGTTAGGTTAGGTAGGTTAGGTAGACGAAAAAACATTAATTCATGAAAACTTGGCTTATTAGGCAAATCGGGCCTTGAATAGTAGGCTGAGAAGTGAGTTCTGGCTACTAGGTACGACATATATATATATATATATATATATATATATATATATATATATATATATATATATATATATATGTCGTACCTAGTAGCCAGAACGCACTTATCAGCCTACAATGCAAGGCCCGATTTGCCTAATAAGCCAAGTTTTCATGAATTAATATGTTTTCTCTAGTTTTTTTCTTACGAAATGATAAAGCTACCCATTTCATTATGTATGAGGTCAATTTTTTTTTAATGGAGTTAAAATTAACGTAGATATATGACCGAACCTAACCAACCCTACCTAACCTAACCTAACCTATCTTCATAGGTTAGGTTCGGTTAGGTAGCAGAAAAAGTTAGGTTAGGTTAGGTTAGGTAGGTTAGGTAGTCGAAAAAACATTAATTCATGAAAACTTGGCTTATTAGGCAAATCGGGCCTCGAATAGTAGGCTGATAAGTACGTTCTGGCTATTAGGTACGACATATATATATATATATATATATATGTCGTACCTAGTAGCCAGAACGCACTTCTCAGCCTAATATGCAAGGCCCGATTTGCCTAATAAGCCAAGTTTTCATGAATTAATTGTTTTTCGACTACCTAACCTACCTAACCTAACCTAACCTAACTTTTTCGGCTACCTAACCTAACCTAACCTATAAAGATAGGTTAGGTTAGGTTAGGTAGGGTTGGTTAGGTTCGGTCATATATCTACGTCAATTTTAACTCCAATAAAAAAAAATTGACCTCATACATATTGAAATGGGTAGCTTTATCATTTCATAAGAAAAAAGTTAGAGAAAATATATTAATTCAGGAAAACTTGGCTTATTAGGCAAATCGGGCCTTGCATAGTAGGCTGAGAAGTGTGTTCTGGCTATTAGGTACGACATATATATATATATATATATATATATATATATATATATATATATATATATATATATGTATATATATATATATTATATATAATATAATATATATATATATAATATATTATATATATATATTATATTATATATAATATATATATGTATATATATATATATATATATATATATATATATATATATATATATATATATATATATATATATATATATATATATATATATATATATATGTCGTACCTAATAGCCAGAACGCACTTCTCAGGCTACTATGCAAGGCCCGATTTGCCTAATAAGCCAAGTTTTCATGAATTAATTGTTTATCGACTACCTAACCTACCTAACCTAACCTAACCTAACTTTTTCGGCTACCTAACCTAACCTAACCTATAAAGATAGGTTAGGTTAGGTTAGGTAGGGTTGGTTAGGTTCGGTCATATATCTACGTTAATTTTAACTCCAATAAAAAAAAATGACCTCATACTTAATGAAATGGGTAGCTTTATCATTTCATAAGATAAAAATTAGAGAAAATATATTAATTCAGGAAAACTTGGCTTATTAGGCAAATCGGGCCTTGCATAGTAGGCTGAGAAGTGCGTTCTGGCTACTAGGTACGACATATATAAATATATATATATATATATATGTCGTACCTAGTAGCCAGAACGCACTTCTCAGCCTACTATGCGAGGCCAAAATTTGCCTAATAAGCCAAGTTTTCATGAATTAATTGTTTTTCGACTACCTAACCTAACCTAACTTTTTCGGCTACCTAACCTAACCTAACCTATAAAGATAGGTTAGGTTAGGTTAGGTAGGGTTGGTTAGGTTCGGTCATATATCTAGGTAAATTTTAACTCCAATAAAAAAAAATTGACCTCATACATAATGAAATGGGTAGCTTTATCATTTCATAAGCAAAAAATTAGAGAAAATATATTAATTCATGAAAACTTGGCTTATTATGCAAATCCTGCCATGCATAGTAGGCTGAGAAGTGCGTTCTGGCTATTAGGTACGACATCTATATATATATGTCGTACCTAGTAGCCAGAACGCACTTCTCAGCCTACTATGCAAGGCCCGATTTGCCTAATAAGCCAAGTTTTCCTGAATTAATATATTTTCTCTAATTGTTTTCTTAAGAAATGATAAAGCTACCCATTTCATTTTGTATGAGGTCAATTTTGTTTTATTGTAGTTAAAATTGACGTAGATATATGACCAAACCTAACCAACCCTACCTAACCTAACCTAACCTATCTTTATAGGTTAGGTTGGGTTAGGTAACCGAAAAAGGTAGGTTAGGTTAGGTTAGGTAGGTTAGGTCGTCGAAAAAACATTAATTCATGAAAACTTGGCTTATAAAGCAAATCGGGCCTTGCATAGTAGGCTGAGAAGTGCGTTCTGGCTACTAAGTACGACATATATATATATATATATATATATATATATATATATATATATATATATATATATATATATATATATATATATATATATATATATATATATATATTATAGAGAATGCTCCATGGCCTAAAATGACGAAATATTTCATGATTCTTCTGACAATTTTGGCCCAACTTAGAAAATGAAATATTGGATCTTTCACTGGTCGGAGCATATTTATGGGATGAGAGAGGCGGACTCCGTCTCATATGCAGTAACTCTTCTCGCCCAAATATGTAGTCACATTAAAATTGGCAATTTAGTCGACATTTCTGAATATCTCACAACCTTCAACTGCGTAAATCAACACCATATTTTGTTCGCCACTCATAGTTATTACCTTGTGTGAGGCCTCGACTGCTGCTCTAGTGTCAGCACACTACAGTGTCAGCACACTACAGTGGCAGTACACTACAGTGTCAGTACACTACAGTGTCAGCACACTACAGTGGCAGTACACTACAGTGTCAGTACACTACAGTGTCAGCACACTACAGTGTCAGCACACTACAGTTGCAGTAAACTACAGTGTCAGTACTCTACAGTGTCAGTACACTACAGTGTCAGCACACTACAGTGTCAGCACACTACAGTGGCAGTACACTACAGTGTCAGTACACTACAGTGTCAGCACACTACAGTGTCAGTACACTATAGTGTCAGTACACTACAGTGTTAGTACACTACAGTGTCAGTACTCTACAGTGTCAGTACTCTACAGTGTCAGTACTCTACAGTGTCAGTACACTACAGTGTCAGTACACTACAGTGTCAGTACACTACAGTGTCAGTACACTACAGTGTCAGTACACTACAGTGTCAGTACACTACAGTGTCAGCACACTACAGTGTCAGTACACTACAGTGTCAGTACACTACAGTGTCAGTACACTACAGTGTCAGCACACTACAGTGTCAGCACACTACAGTGTCAGCACACTACAGTGTCAGCACACTACAGTGTCAGCACACTACAGTGGCAGTACACTACAGTGTCAGTACACTACAGTGTCAGCACACTACAGTGTCAGTACACTATAGTGTCAGTACACTACAGTGTTAGTACACTACAGTGTCAGTACTCTACAGTGTCAGTACTCTACAGTGTCAGTACTCTACAGTGTCAGTACACTACAGTGTCAGTACCCTACAGTGTCAGTACACTACAGTGTCAGTACACTACAGTGTCAGTACACTACAGTGTCAGTACACTACAGTGTCAGCACACTACAGTGTCAGTACACTACAGTGTCAGTACACTACAGTGTCAGTACACTACAGTGTCAGCACACTACAGTGTCAGCACACTACAGTGTCAGCACACTACAGTGTCAGCACACTACAGTGTCAGTACACTACAGTGTCAGTACACTACAGTGTCAGTACACTACAGTGTCAGTACACTACAGTGTCAGTACACTACAGTGTCAGTACACTACAGTGTCAGCACACTACAGTGTCAGTACACTACAGTGTCAGTACACTACAGTGTCAGTACACTACAGTGTCAGTACACTACAGTGTCAGTACACTACAGTGTCAGTACACTACAGTGTCAGCACACTACAGTGTCAGTACACTACAGTGTCAGTACACTACAGTGTCAGTACACTACAGTGTCAGTACACTACAGTGTCAGTACTCTACAGTGCCAGTACACTACAGTGTCAGTACTCTACAGTGTCAGTACACTACAGTGTCAGTACACTAGTGTCAGTAAACTACAGTGTCAGTACACTACAGTGTCAGTACTCTACAGTGTCAGTACACTATAGTGTCAGTACACTACAGTGTCAGTACAATACAGTGTCAGTACTCTACAGTGTCAGTACTCTACAGTGTCAGTACTCTACAGTGCCAGTACACTACTGTGTCAGTACTCTACAGTGTCAGTACACTACAGTGTCAGTACACTAGTGTCAGTAAACTACAGTGTCAGTACACTACAGTGTCAGCACACTACAGTGTCAGTACACTACAGTGTCAGTACACTACAATGTCAGTACACTACAGTGTCAGTACACTACAGTGTCAGTACACTACAGTGTCAGTACACTACAGTGTCAGTACACTACAGTGTCAGTACACTACAGTGTCAGCACACTACAGTGGCAGTACACTACAGTGTCAGTACACTATAGTGTCAGTACACTACAGTGTCAGCACACTACAGTGTCAGCACACTACAGTGTCAGTACTCTACAGTGCCAGTACACTACAGTGTCAGTACTCTACAGTGTCAGTACACTACAGTGTCAGTACACTAGTGTCAGTAAACTACAGTGTCAGTACACTACAGTGTCAGTACTCTACAGTGTCAGTACACTATAGTGTCAGTACACTACAGTGTCAGTACAATACAGTGTCAGTACTCTACAGTGTCAGTACTCTACAGTGTCAGTACTCTACAGTGCCAGTACACTACAGTGTCAGTACTCTACAGTGTCAGTACACTACAGTGTCAGAACACTAGTGTCAGTAAACTACAGTGTCAGTACACTACAGTGTCAGTACTCTACAGTGTCAGTACCCTACAGTGTCAGCACACTACAGTGTCAGCACACTACAGTGTCAGCACACTACAGTGTCACTACACTACAGTGTCAGTACTCAACAGTGTCAGTACCCTACAGTGTCAGCACACTACAGTGTCAGCACACTACAGTGTCAGCACTCTACAGTGTCAGTACTCTACAGTGTCAGTACCCTACAGTGTCAGTACACTACAGTGTCAGCACACTACAGTGTCAGTACACTACAGTGTCAGTACGCTACAGTGTCAGCACACTACAGTGTCAGTACTCTACTGTGTCAGTACACTACAGTGTCAGTACTCTACAGTGTCAGTACACTACAGTGTCACTACACTACAGTGTCAGTACACTACATTGTCAGCACAGTACAGTGTCAGTACACTACAGTGTCAGTACTCTACAGTGTCAGTACCCTACAGTGTCAGTAGTCTACAGTGTCAGTACCCTACAGTGTCAGTACACTACAGTTTCAGCACACTACAGTGTCAGTACACTACAGTGTCAGTACACTACAGTGTCAGCACACTACAGTGTCGGTACTCTACTGTGTCAGTACACTACAGTGTCAGTACTCTACAGTGTCAGTACACTACAGTGTCACTACACTACAGTGTCAGTACACTACATTGTCAGCACACTACATTGTCAGCACACTACAGTGTCAGTACACTACAGTGTCAGTACTCTACAGTGTCAGTACACTACAGTGTCAGCACACTACAGTGTCAGTACACTACAGTGTCAGTACTCTACAGTGTCAGTACACTACAGTGTCAGTACTCCACAGTGTCAGTACACTACAGTGTCAGTACACTACAGTGTCAGTGCACTACAGGGTAAGTTCACTACAGTGTCAGTACACTACAGTGTCAGTACACTACAGTGTCAATACACTACAGTGTGAATACTCTACAGTGTCAGTACTCTACAGTGTCAGTACACTACAGTGTCAGTACACTACAGTGTCAGTACACTATAGTGTCAGTTCTCTACAGTGTCATTACTCTACAGTGTCAGTACACCACAGTGTCAGTACACTACAGTGTCAGTACACTACAGTGTCAGCACACTACAGTGTCACTACACTACAGTCACTACACTACAGTGTCAGTACACTACAGTGTCAGCACATTACAGTGTCAGTACACCACAGTGTCAGCACACTACAGTTTCAGTACACTACAGTGTCAGCACACTACAGTGTCAGCACACTACAGTGTCAGTACACTACAGTGTCAGTACACTACAGTGTCAGCATACTACAGTGCCAGTGCACTACAGTGTCAGTACACTACAGTGTCAGTACTCTACAGTATCAGTACACTACAGTGTCAGCATATTACAGTGTCAGTACACTACAGTTTCAGCACACTACAGTGTCAGCACACTACAGTGTCAGCACACTACAGTGTCAGTATACTACATTGTCAGTACACTACAGTGTCAGCACACTACAGTGTCAGCACACTACAGTGTCAGTAATCTACAGTGTCAGCACACTACAGTGTCAGCACACTACAGTGTCAGCACACTACAGTGCCAGCATACTACAGTGTCAGTTCACTACAGTGTCAGTACTCTACAGTGTCAGTACACTACAGTGTCAGTACTCTACAGTGTCAGCACCCTACAGTGTCAGCACACTACAGTGTCAGCACACTACAGTGTCAGCACACTACAGTGTCACTACACTACAGTGTCAGTACTCAACAGTGTCAGTACCCTACAGTGTCAGAACACTACAGTGTCAGCACACTACAGTGTCAGCACTCTACAGTGTCAGTACTCTACAGTGTCAGTACCCTACAGTGTCAGTACACTACAGTGTCAGCACACTATTGTGTCAGTACACTACAGTGTCAGTACACTACAGTGTCAGCACACTACAGTGTCAGTACTCTACTGTGTCAGTACACTACAGTGTCAGTACTCTACAGTGTCAGTACACTACAGTGTCACTACACTACAGTGTCAGTACACTACATTGTCAGCACACTACAGTGTCAGTACACTACAGTGTCAGTACACACTACAGTGTCAGTACACTACAGTGTCAGTACTCTACTGTGTCAGTACCCTACAGTGTCAGTAATCTACAGTGTCAGTACCCTACAGTGTCATTACACTACAGTGTCAGCACACTACAGTGTCAGTACACTACAGTGTCAGTACACTACAGTGTCAGCACACTACAGTGTCAGTACTCTACTGTGTCAGTACACTACAGTGTCAGTACTCTACAGTGTCAGTACACTACAGTGTCACTACACTACAGTGTCAGTACACTACATTGTCAACACACCACATTGTCAGCACACTACAGTGTCAGTACACTACAGTGTCAGTACTCTACAGTGTCAGTACACTACAGTGTCAGCACACTACAGTGTCAGTACACTACAGTGTCAGTACTCTACAGTGTGAGTACACTACAGTGTCAGTACTCTACAGTGTCAGTACACTACAGTGTCAGTACACTACAGTGTCAGTGCACTACAGGGTAAGTACACTACAGTGTCAGTACACTTCAGTGTCAGTACACTACAGTGTCAATACACTACAGTGTGAATACTCTACAGTGTCAGTACTCTACAGTGTCAGTACACTACAGTGTCAGTACACTACAGTGTCAGTTCTCTACAGTGTCATTACTCTACAGTGTCAGTACACAACAGTGTCAGTACACTACAGTGTCAGTACACTACAGTGTCAGCAGACTACAGTGTCACTACACTACAGTCACTACACTACAGTGTCAGTACACTACAGTGTCAGCACACTACAGTGTCAGTACACCACAGTGTCAGCACACTACAGTTTCAGTACACTACAGTGTCAGCACACTACAGTGTCAGCACACTACAGTGTCAGTACACTACAGTGTCAGTACACTGCAGTGTCAGCATACTACAGTGCCAGTACACTACAGTGTCAGTACACTACAGTGTCAGTACTCTACAGTATCAGTACACTACAGTGTCAGCATACTACAGTGTCAGTACACTACAGTTTCAGCACACTACAGTGTCAGCACACTACAGTGTCAGCACACTACAGTGTCAGTACACTACATTGTCAGTACACTACAGTGTCAGCACACTACAGTGTCAGCACACTACAGTGTCAGCACACTACAGTGTCAGTAATCTACAGTGTCAGCACACTACAGTGTCAGCACACTACAGTGTCAGCACACTACAGTGTCAGCACACTACAGTGCCAGCATACTACAATGTCAGTACACTACAGTGTCAGCACACTACAGTGTCAGCACACTACAGTTTCAGCACACTACAGTGTCAGCACACTACAGTGTCAGCACACTACAGTGTCAGTACACTACATTGTCAGTACACTACAGTGTCAGCACACTACAGTGTCAGCACACTACAGTGTCAGCACACTACAGTGTCAGTACACTACAGTGTCAGCATACTACAGTGTCAGTACACAACAGTTTCAGCACACTACAGTGTCAGCACACTACAGCGTCAGCACACTACAGTATCAGTACACTACATTGTCAGTACACTACAGTGTCAGCACACTACAGTGTCAGCACACTACAGTGTCAGCACACTACAGTGTCAGCACACTACAGTGTCAGCACACTACAGTGTCAGCACACTACAGTGTCAGTACTCTACAGTGTCAGTACACTACAGTGTCAGCACACTACAGTGTTACTACACTACAGTGTCACTACACTACAGTCACTACACAACAGTGTCAGTACACTACAATGTAAGTACACTACCGCGTCACTACACTACAGTCACTACACAACAGTGTCAGCACACTACAGTGTCAGCACACTACAGTGTCAGCACACTACAGTGTCAGCACACTACAGTGTCAGCACTCTACCGTGTCAGTACTCTACAGTGCCAGTACTCTACAATGTCAGTACTCTACAGTGTCAGTACCCTACAGTGTCAGTACCCTACAGTGTCAGCACACTACAGTGTCAGCACACTACAGTGTCAGTACACTACAGTGTCAGTACACTACAGTGTCACTACTCTACAGTGTCAGCACACTACAGTGTCAGTACACTACAGTGTCAGTACACTACAGTGTCAGTACTCTACAGTGTCAGTACTCTACAGTGTCAGTACTCTACAGTGTCAGTACTCTACAGTGTCAGTACTCTACAGTGTCAGTACACTACAGTGTCAGTACTCTACAGTGTCAGTACTCTTCAGTGTCAGTACACTACAGTGTCATTACACTACAGTGTCATTACACTACAGTGTCAGTACACTACAGTGTCAGTACTCTACAGTGTCAGTACTCTACAGTGTCAGTACACTACAGTGTCAGTACTCTACAGTGTCAGTACACTACAGTGTCAGTACTCTACAGTGTCAGTACACTACAGTGTCAGAACACTACAGTGTCAGTACACTACAGTGTCAGTACTCTACAGTGTCAGTACCCTACAGTGTCAGCACACTACAGTGTCAACACACTTCAGTGTCAGCACACTAGTGTCACTACACTACAGTGTCAGCACACTACAGTGTCAGCACACTACAGTGTCAGTACTCTACAGTGTCAGTACACTACAGTGTCAGCACACTACAGTGTTACTACACTACAGTGTCACTACACTACCGCGTCACTACACTACAGTCACTACACAACAGTGTCAGTACACTACAATGTAAGTACACTACTGCGTCACTACACTACAGTCACTACACAACAGTGTCAGCACACTACAGTGTCAGCACACTACAGTGTCAGCACACTACAGTGTCAGCACTCTACCGTGTCAGTACTCTACAGTGCCAGTACTCTACAATGTCAGTACTCTACAGTGTCAGTACCCTACAGTGTCAGTACCCTACAGTGTCAGCACACTACAGTGTCAGCACACTACAGTGTCAGTACACTACAGTGTCAGTACACTACAGTGTCACTACTCTACAGTGTCAGCACACTACAGTGTCAGTACACTACAGTGTCAGTACACTACAGTGTCAGTACTCTACAGTGTCAGAACTCTACAGTGTCAGTACTCTACAGTGTCAGTACTCTACAGTGTCAGTACTCGACAGTGTCAGTACACTACAGTGTCAGTACTCTACAGTGTCAGTACTCTACAGTGTCAGTACACTACAGTGTCATTACACTACAGTGTCATTACACTACAGTGTCAGTACACTACAGTGTCAGTACTCTACAGTGTCAGTACTCTACAGTGTCAGTACACTACAGTGTCAGTACTCTACAGTGTCAGTACACTACAGTGTCAGTACTCTACAGTGTCAGTACACTACAGTGTCAGAACACTACAGTGTCAGTACACTACAGTGTCAGTACTCTACAGTGTCAGTACCCTACAGTGTCAGCACACTACAGTGTCAACACACTTCAGTGTCAGCACACTAGTGTCACTACACTACAGTGTCAGTACTCAACAGTGTCAGTACCCTACAGTGTCAGCACACTACAGTGTCAGCACACTACAGTTTCAGCACACTACAGTGTCAGCACACTACAGTGTCAGCACACTACAGTGTCAGCACACTACAGTGTCAGCACACTACAGTGTCAGCACACTACAGTGTCAGTACTCTACAGTGTCAGCACACTACAGTGTCAGTACTCTACAGTGTCAGTACCCTACAGTGTCAGTACACTTCAGTGTCAGTACTCTACAGTGTCAGTACTCTACAGGGGTTGTGGTCCCTCTATCTCTACGGGGGTTGTGGTCCCTCTGTCTCTACGGGGGTTGTGGTCCCTCTGTGTCTACGGGGGTTGTGGTCCCTCTGTGTCTACGGGGGTTGTGGTCCCTCTATCTCTACGGGGGTTGTGGTCCCTCTGTGTCTACAGGGGTTGTGGTCCCTCTGTCTCTACGGGGGTTGTGGTCCCTCTGTCTCTACGGGGGTTGTGGTCCCTCTGTCTCTACGGGGGTTGTGGTCCCTCTGTCTCTACGGGGGTTGTGGTCCCTCTGTCTCTACGGGGGTTGTGGTCCCTCTATCTCTACGGGGGTTGTGGTCCCTCTGTGTCTACGGGGGTTGTGGTCCCTCTGTCTCTACGGGGGTTGTGGTTCCTCTGTCTCTACGGGGGTTGTGGTCCCTCTGTCTCTACGGGGGTTGTGGTCCCTCTGTCTCTACGGGGGTTGTGGTCCCTCTGTGTCTACGGGGGTTGTGGTCCCTCTGTCTCTACGGGGGGTTGTGGTCCATCTGTCTCTACGGGGGTTGTGGTCCCACTGTGACTACGGAGGGTTCTGGTCCCAGTGTGACTACGGGGGTTGTGGTCCCACTGTGACTACGGGGGTTGTGGTCTTACTGTGACTACGGAGGGTTGTGGTCCCACTGTGACTACGGAGGGTTGTGGTCCCACTGTGACTACGGGGGTTGTGGTCCCACTGTGACTACGGAGGGTTGTGGTCCCACTGTGACTACGGGGGTTGTGGTCTCACTGTGACTACGGGGGTTGTGGTCCCAGGTTGACTAAGGGGGGTTGTGGTCTCACTGTGACTACGGGGGTTGTGGTCCCTCTGTGTCTACGGGGGTTATGGTCCCAGGTTGACTACGGGGGTTGTGGTCCCTCTATCTCTACGGGGGTTGTGGTCCCTCTGTCTCTATGGGGCCACGAAAGCCTGGTGGATAGCGCGCAGGACTCGTAATCCTGTGGCTCGGGTTCGATTCCCGCACGAGGCAGAAACAAATGGGCAAAGTTTCTTTCACCCTGAATGCCCCTGTTACCTAGCAGTAAATAGGTACTCGGGAGTTAGTCAGCTGTCACGGGCTGCTTCCTGGGGGTGGAGGCCTGGTCGAAGACCGGGCCGCAGGGACACTAAAAAGCCCTGAAATCATCACAAGATAACCACAAGATGGGGGTTGTGGTCCCTCTGTCTCTACGGGGGTTGTGGTCCCTCTGTCTCTACGGGGGTTGTGGTCCCTCTGTGTCTACGGGGGTTGTGGTCCCTCTATCTCTACGGGGGTTGTGGTCCCTCTATCTCTACGGGGGTTGTGGTCCCTCTGTCTCTACGGGGGTTGTGGTCCCTCTGTGTCTACGGGGGTTGTGGTCCCTCTATCTCTACGGGGGTTGTGGTCCCTCTGTCTCTACGGGGGTTGTGGTCCCTCTATCTCTACGGGGGTTGTGGTCCCTCTGTCTCTACGGGGGTTGTGGTCCCTCTGTCTCTACGGGGGTTGTGGTCCCACTGTGTCTACGGGGGTTGTGGTCCCTCTGTGTCTACGGGGGTTGTGGTCCCTCTATCTCTACGGGGGTTGTGGTCCCTCTGTCTCTACGGGGGTTGTGGTCCCTCTGTCTCTACGGGGGTTGTGGTCCCACTGTGTCTACGGGGGTTGTGGTCCCTCTGTCTCTACGGGGGTTGTGGTCCCTCTGTGTCTACGGGGGTTGAGGTCCCTCTATCTCTACGGGGGTTGTGGTCCCTCTGTCTCTACGGGGGTTGTGGTCCCTCAATCTCTACGGGGGTTGTGGTCCCTCTGTCTCTACGGGGGTTGTGGTCCCTCTGTGTCTACGGGGGTTGTGGTCCCTCTATCTCTACGGGGGTTGTGGTCCCTCTGTCTCTACGGGGGTTGTGGTCCCTCTATCTCTACGGGGGTTGTGGTCCCTCTGTCTCTACGGGGGTTGTGGTCTCTCTGTCTCTACGGGGGTTGTTGTCCCACTGTGTCTACGGGGGTTGTGGTCCCTCTGTGTCTACGGGGGTTGTGGTCCCACTGTGTCTATGGGGGTTGTGGTCCCTCTGTCTCTACGGGGGTTGTGGTCCCTCTGTGTCTACGGGGGTTGTGGTCCCTCTGTCTCTACGGGGGTTGTGGTCCCTCTGTGTCTACGGGGGTTGTGGTCCCACTGTCTCTACGGGGGTTGTGGTCCCTCTGTCTCTATGGGGGTTGTGGTCCCTCTGTCTCTACGGGGGTTGTGGTCCCTCTGTCTCTACGGGGGTTGTGGTCCCTCTGTCTCTACGGGGGTTGTGGTCCCTCTGTCTCTACGGGGGTTGTGGTCCCTCTGTCTCTACGGGGGTTGTGGTCCCTCTGTGTCTACGGGGGTTGTGGTCCCTCTGTCTCTACGGGGGTTGTGGTCCCTCTGTCTCTACGGGGGTTGTGGTCCCTCTGTCTCTACGGGGGTTGTGGTCCCTCTGTGTCAACGGGGGTTGTGGTCCCTCTATCTCTACGGGGGTCGTGGTCCCTCTGTGTCTACGGGGGGTTGTGGTCCCTCTGACTCTACGGGGGTTGTGGTCCCTCTGACTCTACGGGGGTTGTGGTCCCTCTATCTCTACGGGGGTTGTGGTCCCTCTATCTCTACGGGGGTTGTGGTCCCTCTATCTCTACGGGGGTCGTGGTCCCTCTGTGTCTACGGAGGGTTCTGGTCCCAGTGTGACTACGGGGGTTGTGGTCTTACTGTGACTACGGAGGGTTGTGGTCCCACTGTGACTACGGAGGGTTGTGGTCCCACTGTGACTACGGGGGTTGTGGTCCCACTGTGACTACGGGGGTTGTGGTCTCACTGTGACTACGGGGGTTGTGGTCCCAGGTTGACTACGGGGGGTTGTGGTCTCACTGTGACTACGGGGGTTGTGGTCCCTCTGTGTCTACGGGGGTTGTGGTCCCAGGTTGACTACGGGGGTTGTGGTCCCACTGTCTCTACGGGGGTTGTGGTCCCACTGTGTCTACGGGGGTTGTGGTCCCTCTGTCTCTACGGGGGTTGTGGTCCCTCTGTGTCTACGGGGGTTGTGGTCCCAGGTTGACTACGGGGGTTGTGGTCCCACTGTCTCTACGGGGGTTGTGGTCCCACTGTGTCTACAGGGGTTGTGGTCCCTCTGTGTCTACGGGGGTTGTGGTCCCTCTGTCTCTACGGGGGTTGTGGTCCCTCTGTCTCTACGGGGGTTGTGGTCCCTCTATCTCTACGGGGGTTGTGGTCCCTCTGTCTCTACGGGGGTTGTGGTCCCTCTGTCTCTACGGGGGTTGTGGTCCCTCTGTCTCTACGGGGGTTGTGGTCCCTCTGTCTCTACGGGGGTTGTGGTCCCACTGTGTCTACGGGGGTTGTGGTCCCTCTGTGTCTACAGGGGTTGTGGTAGACACTAAAGAGATCACTATATATGTATAAGTCAACCCGAATCTACATATGTATGTCTAATCCCTCCTGGAGGAGTAGTCCGCCGTCCTGGGCTATTCTGGAGACATTGGTCTAGGTCCCTCGTGGAGGTCTATTTCTAACCTTTCGTGTAGGATAGGCCTAGGCTATCCTGATGGATAGGCCTCATCTCTGCTCTAAATCTAGCATATCGATCGCCCCCCCCCCCCCCACCATGGAGGTATAGGCCTACCCTTGTTTACTGAGTAGATTATTGTGCTGCAAGTGTCCCCCGTCACCACACCCCCGCCGTCACCATAGTGTAGCGTCACCACACCCCCGCCGTCACCATAGTGTGGCGTCACCACACCCCCGCCGTCACCACACCCCCGCCGTCACCATAGTGTTGCGTCACCACACCCCCGCCGTCACCATAGTGTTGCGTCACCACACCCCCGCCGTCACCATAGTGTAGATTCACCACACCCCCGCTGTCACCATAGTGTTGCGTCACCACACCCCCGCTGTCACCATAGTGTGGCGTCACCACACCCCCGCCGTCACCATAGTGTTGCGTCACCACACCCCCGCTGTCACCATAGTGTGGCGTCACCACACCCCCGCCGTCACCATAGTGTGGCGTCACCACACCCCCGCCGTCACCATAGTGTAGCGTCACCACACCCCCGCCGTCACAATAGTGTTGCGTCACCACACAACCGCCGTCACCATAATGTGGCGTCACCACAACCCCGCCGTCACCATAATGTGGCGTCACCACACCCGCGCCGTCACCATAGTGTAGCGTCACCACACCCCCGCCGTCACCATAGTGTAGCGTCACCACACCCCCGCCGTCACCATAGTGTAGCGTCACCACACCCCCGCTGTCACCATAGTGTTGCGTCACCACACCCCCGCTGTCACCATAGTGTGGCGTCACCACACCCCCGCCGTCACCATAGTGTGGCGTCACCACACCCCCGCCGTCACCATAGTGTAGCGTCACCACACCCCCGCCGTCACCATAGTGTTGCGTCACCACACAACCGCCGTCACCATAATGTGGCGTCACCACAACCCCGCCGTCACCATAATGTGGCGTCACCACACCCGCGCCGTCACCATAGTGTAGCGTCACCACACCCCCGCCGTCACCATAGTGTAGCGTCACCACACCCCCGCCGTCACCATAGTGTAGCGTCACCACACCCCCGCCGTCACCATAGTGTAGCGTCACCACACCCCCGCCGTCACCATAGTGTAGCGTCACCACACCCCCGCCGTCACCATAGTGTAGCGTCACCACACCCCCGCCGTCACCATAGTGTAGCGTCACCACACCCCCGCCGTCACCATAGTGTAGCGTCACCACACCCCCGCCGTCATCATAGTGTAGCGTCACCACACCCCCGCCGTCACCATAGTGTAGCGTCACCACACCCCCGCCGTCACCATAGTGTAGCGTCACCACACCCCCGCCGTCACCATAGTGTAGCGTCACCACACCCCCGCCGTCACCATAGTGTGGCGTCACCACACCCCCGCTGTTCCCATAGTGTAGCGTCACCCCCCCCCCCCGCCGTCACCATAGTGTTGCGTCACCACACCCCCGCTGTCACCATAGTGTAGCGTCACCACACCCCCGCCGTCACCATAGTGTAGCGTCACCACACCCCCGCCGTCACTATAGTGTAGGGTCACCACCCCCCCGCCGTTCCCATAGTGTAGCGTCACCACACCCCCGCCGTCACCATAGTGTAGCGTCACCACACCCCCGCCGTCACCATAGTGTAGCGTCACCACACCCCCGCCGTCACCATAGTGTAGCGTCACCACACCCCCGCCGTCACCATAGTGTAGCGTCACCACACCAGTACAGTTTGTGTATAGCCAATACCGAGACCAGTGGGCCCATGACGTCATTCCTCAGAGCAGCGCAGTAGCTGCTTTCAAGTAGGCCGCCAGTACCACACAGACCTAGATCAGAGCAGGACGTCAGGACCCTGGTGCGCTGGTTGTATATTCTCTTACCATAACCAACAAAGTCCAGGATGTTAGACTGTGTATATCTTCAGACCCAAGCAAGACCCAATCAACACCGAAAATAACTAACGTGAATAATGGTAGCAGCAGTGGGACAGAATTTTGTTCTCAGCTGGGTCTCGTGTGTCTACTCAGGCCGCCACAGCAATACAAGCCACCTGCCACTGCTACACTTGTGTGTCATCAATATTCATACCAGTGTAGGGGGTCCTATCATCAACCACTGCTCTAGGTCAACGTTCTCAAAGTAAGGTAATATATCTAGCAGCAAGAACTTTATCAGGGAGAGGGGTAAGTAAGTAATTATCAAAAGAAGGCACCAAACCGGGAAGGCTATGTAGCACCATCAAATACGCAAAATAATCAGAGGGCGCTATATATCACCAAGGATGCCAATACGAGAACAAAAACGCATAAGGCGAACGATATCAAAAGCATCCGAGTCACCAAGAATTCTATCGAGGGACAGGCGACCGCGAGGGGCGGTCGGAAAGCAAGACACACGCTCGTCCTGGAAGTCAGGACATTCAAGAAGGACATGCACGACCGGAAGAGGGACAATGCAACTAGGACAATAAGGAGCAGGGCGGCGCTCCATCAAGTGACCATGGGTTAAGCGAGTATGGCCAATACGCAACCTCGCCAGAGCTGTTTCCCACTGTCGGTTACGGTGGTAGGAGGACGGCCACGAGGAAACACAACATTTAAGAGTACGTAGCTTGTTACCAGTAACAGACAACCAAGAAGCCTGCCAACGGGTAAGGACTGAGGAATGGATAACCGGGTAAAAGTCGGAATACGGAGTGCCTTTATGAGAGATGGGACAAGAGCGGACAGCTTCCTTGGCGGCAGCATCCGCACGCTCATTTAAAGATACACCAATATGGCTGGGAACCCAACAAAACTCAACCGACTTAAATTTACTGTGAACAAGAAACAGCCAATGCTGGATCTCGACAACTACTGGATGAACCGGATTAAAGGACCCGAGAGCCATGAGGGCACTACGAGAGTCAACAACAACTACAAAGGAAGACTGACAACGAGAAAGCAGGAGACGAAGAGCATAGAGAATAGCATAAAGTTCCGCTGTAAAGATGCTAGTCTCTGGAGGTAAGCGACACATATAAGTGTGATCAGGAAAAACAACAGAGTAGCCAACACCGTCCGCTGACTTAGACCCATCGGTGAAGACAGAAATGGAGCGGGAGTGAGAAGAAAAGTGCTCGAGGAAAAGGCGTTTTAGAACCGTAGGGGGGGGGGGGTAAAAGCTTTAGTGATACGGGTCAAGGATGTACAAAACCGAGGAAGAGGGACCCTCCACGGGGGCAAAGAAGGAACAACACGAGGAGAAACATCAGAAATACGAACGGAAAGAGAATCCTGTAGGCGAGATAACCGGACAGAAAGAGGGAGCTGGTGAAGAGGAACAGGAACCGCAGGAGGGGTAAAAGTTAAAGCACGACAGAGGCGAGAGGAAGGATGTTGCAAGGATCGTGCAAGATAGCGAAGACAGTAGCGATCACGGCGGTCCTGGAGAGACAGGAAGCCAGTGTCAACATACAAGCTAAGGATGGAAGTCGAACGAAAGGCACCAGAACTGAGGCGCAACCCAGTATGGTGCAAAGCATCAAGACGACGAAGAGTAGAAGGAGAAGCAGACGAGTAAGCAGGGCAACCATAATCGAGCTTAGACAGGACGAGAGAGGAATGTAAAGCAAGGAGAGTGCGCCTATCTGCCCCCCAAGAAGTATGGGACAAGACCCAAAGGAGGGTAAGGGCCTTAGAGCACTCAACACGGAGGTAAGAGATATGGGGAGACCAAGACAAACGAGTGTCAAGGAATAACCCCAAAAGCTTCGCGGAATCTTTGTATTCAAGGGGATGACCATAAAGGGACAAAGAGGGACGAAGAACAACCCGTTTCCGCGTAAAAGTCATGGCACAAGTCTTAGAAGTAGAGAACTTGAAGCCATGATTTGTGGCCCAAGACGACACAGCATCAATTGCAAGTTGAAGCCGGCGCTGAAGGAGAGGCGAATCATCACCCTGACAACAAAGGGTAAGATCATCGACATAGAGAGCGGAGAAGACACCAGAAGGAAGAGAGGAAAGAAGACCATTGAGGGCAACCAGAAAAAGAGTAGTGCTCAGAACACTACCCTGGGGCACACCTTCGTATTGCTGAAAAGAGGGAGAGAGAGCGGTACCAAGGCGCACCCGAAAGGAACGACGAGAGAGGAAGCTGCAGAGAAAGAGAGGGAGATGACCACGAAGGCCAAAAGAATGAAGTTGAGATAGGATATGATTACGCCAAGTGGTGTCGTAAGCCTTTTCCAGGTCAAAAAGGACGGCAACAACGGAGGTCTTCACAGCAAAAGCAGTACGAATATAGACCTCCAAGTTCACCAGAACATCTGTCGTGCTGCGGCACTTGCGGAAACCAAATTGAGAAGGGAAGAGGAGGTGATGGTGTTCCAGGAACCACATCAGACGAACGTTAACCATACGTTCAAAGAGTTTGCAGACACAACTTGTGAGAGCAATTGGGCGAAAGTCCTTAGGGGAAGTACCCAGAGACCCCGGTTTGCGAACAGAGAGGACAACGGCATCGAGCCAGTCCTCAGGGACTGACGACGACTCCCAGATCCGATTATACAGACTCAGTAAATACTGAGACGTGCTCGGAGGGAGATGGCGAAGCATCTCATAATGAATACCATCGGAGCCCGCCGCCGTAGAACCGCAGAGGGCCAGGGCAGAACGAAGTTCGGAGAGAGAGAAGGGATCATTATAGGGAAGCTGAAGATGAGTGCAGAAATCTAAAGGACGAGACTCAAGGACAGGTTTACGAAGAAGGAAAGATTGGGGAAGATGAAGACCAGAGCTAACAGAAGAAAAGTGGGAACCCAGTTCGGAAGCGACCTGCAACGGGTCCGCCACAAGAGTATCATGGAGGTGAAGGGCCGGTGAAACATCAGGAACAGAAAAAAAAGAAAAGAATCCGTCGTCTGCCTACGGCGGTGCCTCTTCCAGGCTGCACGCTTACAGCGGACAGCCCGAGCACAGTCCGCATTCCACCAGGGAACGCACTTCCGTGGACCCCGGGAGGAAGAGCGAGGGATAGAGCGGAGGGCAGCGTTGAAGACAGTGTCATGAAAAAGGAGGAGAGCGCGAGAGAGAGAGGCAGAAGGGAGAGGTCAGAGAGAGTAGCGAGGGAAAATAGGGTCCAGTCCGCCTTCGCAAACTGCCACCTAGGGAAAGAGAGGGAAGGGCGAAAAGAGAAAAAGGAAACAAGGATGGGGAAATGATCACTTCCATGGAGGTCATCAAGAACATGCCACGTGAAATCTAAGTAAAGAGAAGAAGAGAAGAGAGAAAGATCAAGACAAGAAAGGGTGCGAGTCCGAGAGTCCAAATGAGTGGGCTCACCAGAATTCAGAAGAGACCGGGAAGAAGAGAGGAGAAACGGCTCAAGAAGGTGACCCCGGGTATTCGCCAGAACGTCACCCCAAAGAGAATGACGACAATTGAAGTCACCCAGCAGGAGCACAGGCTCCGGCAAGGAGTCTAGGAGGTGTTTCAAATCAGGAAGAGAAAGCGGGACACTCGGGGGGAGATAAATGGAACAAACAGTGTACCATTTCCCCACAAAGACACGAGCAGCAGAACAATGGAGAGGTGAAGGAAAAAGTAAAGGAACAAAGGGAACATCAGCACGAATCAAAAGAGCAGAAGAATTAGAAGCCCCAGCAACAGCTGGGGGGGGGGGGGAGAGAAAGGAATAGCCACGAAAACGACCAGGACGAGCACAAAGCATCGGCTCCTGGAGACAGACACAAAGGGGCGAAAACCGCGAAATCAGAAGTTGGAGTTCGAGGAAATTAGCGTAATAACCTCGAACGTTCCATTGAAGAATGGACAACGACGAGAAGAGAAAGGACAAAAACAGAGAACAAGGAAGAAACAAAGGCGAAAGAGCAACAGAGCACGTTAAAGAATATCAGGGTCGGGATCAGGGTCAGCAAAGTCAGGGTTAGGGGGCATCGGTAAACTGAGCAAAGACGGAGGGAAGGAAACGGGAGAACAGATCAGAGGTGGGCGGGCGGGGTCTGGAGAAGGAGGAGGAAGAGGAGGAGACAACGGAGAGGAGCAGGCAAGGACAGCAGCAGGAAGAGGAGGGGTAGAAAGAGGGGAGCGTACCTCAGCAAGGGCAGCAACTGAGAGGGAAGCGGGGGCTAAAGAAACCTCCATAGCAGGAACAGGTGGCGCAACCACCGAAATGGGAGGGGAAGGAGCGAGAGAGGCAGAAGTAGGGGCCGAGGAAGAAAGCGAAACCTTCTTACCCGCCGGGGAGGAGGAAGGAGAGGAGCCAGGTTTACGATTCTGACGTAAAGAGACAGGTGTTCCAGCAACCACGTACTGGGCAATGGATTCTAGCGTCTCAACAGGAGAAGCTGAACGAGAGCACACATGACGGCCGTTTGGAGAGCGATGGACATCAGCCTGCACCGACAGGCGGCGGGGAGAGTCAAGAGACGGAGGGGAAGGATGGGAAGGAGGAACGGAGGGAGACGAGGAAGAAGACACAGGAGACATGACAGACCGGGTAGAAGGAAGGGGAACCCCAGACAGAGGACCAGGAGGAGGATCCTTCGGGAGAGAACCCAAAGGAACAGAGGAGGGGGCAGTGGGCGCGTCAGGGTCCAAGGCCCGGAAACGGTTGTGAGTCTGAGGAAGGCGGGATGGACGAGGAGAGGAAGAGCGCAACACGCCTGCATAAGAGATATTAGCATAAGGCGGGAGCCGGCGAACCTGGCGTCTCGCCTCAGGAAAAGATAAACGCTCCCGGTGCTTCAAGTTGAGGACGGCTGTCTCAAGCTTGTAATGGACACACGCACGGGAGAAGGCAGGATGGGCCTCACCGCAGTTGAGGCAACGAGCCTGGGGAGAAGTGCACTCCGACTTAGAGTGACCTTCGCCACCACACAAAGGACAGAGAGAGACAGTCCCGGAGCAGCGAAGGGCACCATGCCCAAACCTCCAGCACTTGTTGCAGAGTCGAGGAGAAGGAATGTACTCCTGGACAGAGCACCTGGCACCAGCAAGAATGACAGAGGGTGGAAGGGTCCTACCATCAAAGGTAATCTTCACAACCCGGAGGGGTTGACGGCGACTACCACGAGGGGGACGAGTAAACGTGTCCACCTGGAGAATAGAATGGCCCTGGGCAGCAAGGATATGTCGAATATCGTCGTGGCAGTCGCGCATGTCCCGAACACCGGTCGCAACATGGGGCGGGAGCAAAATAGTGCCAACACTGGCATTCAACTGAGCGTTCTTCGAGACCCGAACAGGGGTCTCGCCAAGGCAGGATAAGGCAGCCAAGCGGGAAGCAGCATCCTGAGAAGGAGCAGCAACGACACGTGTACCAAGACGAGTGGGGTTGAAAGTAATGGAGGCATCCACGGAATCAACGAGATGTCGATGGAGGGAGAAATCGTCAGGAGGCGTAGAATCAAGAGGGAGGAGATCAAAATATTTGGCCCACGAAGCGGGACCAAACAAGGCTTGATAGGTAGCAGAACTGGAAGGAATCGAGCAAGGGCGGCCGTGATGAGGACGGCGGTGAGAACCCCCAGAGAGAGAGGGGTTAAAAGGCGCAGTAGTTACAACTAGAGAAGGAGCCGCACCAGGGGACGAGGTAGTCACCACTGGGGGCTTGGGGCTCGACCCAACCACAGAGGAGGGAGGGAAGCCAGGGGAAGGAGTCAGAAAGGCCAAAGGAGGAGCAAGGTCGGGGCCCAATGCAGCGGAGGCTACAGAGCCCGGTCTTCCAATACGGACCGACTCGGGGGCTTGGTAGCCCACCCCACGAGCCTGAGAAGGTAAACCAGAAGCAGCCGAAACAGGGGTTATCATCATTACGAAAAGAAGAATTCATTCACAAATGTGCCCCCACACCCACCATGGAGCCACAATTAGAGGCAGGACACCCAACAAGAAGCTATCGCCGATCTTGCCGGGGCCTCCTAGGGGTGCGTCGTGAGTATATGCCCCACAAACGCCACCTTAAGAAACCGACAGTCCGTCGAGATCGGGTTCAGTGACGAAAGGGGGATTGACAATAAAAGGTTCCCCTCGCTCTCGACGTCGGGTACTACAGTTCTACGGGTGCAAGAGTATGCCTCCTCAAGCACCTGGGCGTCAAAATAGAAGAAGTCCAAGGGAAGAACCAGAACGAGCAAAAGGTCGGCAGGAAACGGCAAGCAGATAGGAGAAGAGGGGGGTGAAAAACGAAACAGAAGGAATAGGAAAACATGCCCAGCAGAATTGTAGAGGACGGCAGCAGGAGCACAAGGCTAGAAAAGGACAGAGGACTGTCCCAAGGAGCATCACACTCCGACAGCCGCCCACTAAGCCCCCACACGGCGACAACGAGCTGAGCGGGGAGTGGGGGAGAGGGGGAGAAGACAGTTCCCGCGCCCAGCCATTTTGGATTTCCGGTACCCAGTGCCGCCCCAGTCCACTTGCTCCAGATGCTTTTTCTTCTGTATTGTTTAGCTACTGTCATCGCTGCCAAGTGTCGACTCCTGCTTCTATTGCATATACTGCTTACTCGATATGTTGTGAAGTTATCTGAACAATTGATGTTATCCTGCATATGACTAGTGACGCCACACACCGACGTCATTACCAAAGCCACCACCAACACTACTCACGTCGCTACTGATCCAGTACCCATCAATGAACACCTGTCTACACCTCAACATACCACCTGGGCTCTTTCGCCGGTATTATCACCACTGCAACATTGCTGACGCCTTTTCCATGGCACCACAACAGCCAGTGACGTCATAGCAGTCCGAGACGTCAGCTCAGCTTGACAACACTGCCGCAAGGAGTTCCACTCTCGCCTCCAGATGTAAACAGGACGCTGTTTCAGCCCTCCTCACGAGTCCTCGCCGTTTTACATGTTGTATACTGTTAAATAGGATATCCTGCACCCTCGAGGTAAATAAATTATAGATGGTACTCACTTTGCTGTACAATAACCATGTTTTAACAGGGGAATAACCCTGTATAATAATTATTGCTACCTTCAGTGACTTGATAACAGAGGAGTTGGCTGCCCACTCCACATTCATAGGTTATCTGTGGTGTTTTGTGGTACAGGATTCCATTGTGCATTAGTAATATTCGAAGTGGTTTCAAGTAAATTCTGATCCAGTGCATTAAGTAAGAAATAATAGTTTTTCCAACAAGAAAGACTATTTTTTTAAGTATATTTTCCCCAGACCTTAATTCAAAGTTTTTCTTTAAGCAGTTGTTGTTGTTGTTGTTGTTGAGTTAGGGGCGACGACGATCGTGGGATCGGATGCGCCCCGGCGTACCCGTGAAGGGTGAATCGCAAAGCCAGGAAAGGCGAAATGCTAAGCCAAAACGCGAAACGAGTGACGCCAAGCACTAGAAACTAATATGCCACACGGCAAAGCTACGCACAAAGGGAGAGGCAGAAGCACATAATAGAACAGGGCAAACAAACAGCCAGAAGGGCACACAGCATGTCAGAGCAAATACACAAGAAATCAGAGCACATACTTGTCCGGGAACTTGGCCCGCGGGAATCTTACATTGAACGCCTCCCAGAGCACCCATTGCCAAGGGTCTCGTCCATCCACCGAGGACGCCATAACATCCGGAACCGGGGCAACAAACGCCCGCAAACTGGGGACCCAGATGGTAGAACTCATGAGGTGAGAAGTCGCCACTCGCCCACACAGGAAGGGAACTTGCCCCTCACGAAAGCATTCCGGTCCGTCAGACAGCAGTAACTCGGCAATCTTCGACCAGTGACCCGGTGGCATCACAGACGCCGGCAACACATCCCCCAGGGCCCCAACGCGCACCCGCACCACAGGGGTACTCGCGGCCCCGGGCACACCACCAGACGACAGCAGGGAACCCGGACGGCGCGCATCCTTCCGTAACGTCACCACCAGGCCACGCCCAGCACCAGAGCCCACACCATCCCTGGCAGCGGAAGCCACCACCCCCCTCTGTGGAGAGTCCCCCGGTGGAGAAAGAACCGAAGGCATGTCCGAGACACAGGCACCAGCACCGGCAGGCACATGGACCTCCGCCACCACGAACCGCAGAGACATCGACGCATCCGTATCCACACTGTCAACATCCGAAGCCCCAGTCACTGAAGTCACCAGCGTCGGCCCAGGAAGAAGACGAACGCTGGGAACGTTTGGGCACAGGCCGGATATCGTCAGAGCCGGTAAGTGACCCAGAAACACGGGTACCACGAGCCGAAGTAACCGACGCCAGGACGGCAGCAGCCTCAACCACAGGGGGGAACCGGGCCACACACAGCAGGAGGCTCCGCAGCCACCCCAGCACCAAGCACATCCAGGACCCGAGTCACGGACACAGGGCCAGGCGTAGCATCAGAAGACGAGGGAGAAGACAGCGACGTCACACAGGGAGCTCCAGGAAGGCCCACGGGAGCAGCTGGGACAGCGACAGGATCAGGCAGACCAACCGACGGTACCTCAAGAACCGAAGGAGGGACGGCAACAACCGGAGGAACGGCAGGCGCCGCCGGGGAAGCTGCAGCAGCGAACGGGATGCTCACCTCCTCACCCCCGGAGTCCTCCTCCAGAGGGAGCGGCGGGAAATCCTCCTCATGGAACAAGTTCACAGGAGCGACCGGATCAGCAGTACACCCGGCAGCCTGATGCCCCAACAAGCCACACCGGAAGCAAGTACGGGGTTGCCGGGCATAAAACACACGCACGTAGTACCCCAACAGCCGGACAGAGCACGGTATGTCCGACCTCAGTCGCATCCTGAGGGTCCGTATGTTGGTCTTCACACCCGAATACGTGCCAGACGACAGGGAGTTCATCCGCACACTGACGACGGAGCCGTACCTCTGGAAGAACCGCTGGAGGAGAGTCTAAGGAAACTCCATGGGGGAGCCATGAACACTGACATACGTCACAGCACCACTACGGTCTGAAATGGTCACAGACCCGGTGCCGTCCTGTAACTGCAAAGTACGTCCCTCGTACCTCCGTAAGAAAGCACGGTACACCGCCTCACTCACAAACTTGATAACAACACAGTGAGCAGTTACCAGCTCAATGCCATATACGTCCCCAACCGGGAAACGAAGCATGTCACTTAACACCACGTCCACCAGCGGGTAACCAGCACGGCCAGTAAACTCCAATCCGATGGAGTTTAACCGCACGACAGCGGGAATAGGGCCGCCCATCACAAAACACGCCACGTCTCCACCACCAGGAACATCAGGGAGGGTAAACACCCCCACACCCCCTGCCGGCGAAAACGGCAACGACCACAAACTGCCGGAGTGGACAAGCGACATGTCCTCACTCAACGGCAGCGCAGGTGGAACTCCTTTTAAGCAGTTAACATTAAATGTTACTGTGCCATGTTACCAATTTAAGTGTTCCTCAAAGTACCTGTGTTTATAGTACTTTACCAGTTAATTACAAGTTAATTACAACAGTTGTTATAACATTGCAAAGTATTTTTTTTTATTCTTTAAGCAGTCCATTTTTTTAAACTTTTACAGAAAGTAAATTTGTGTTTTAAATTTTTGATGCCTTATTGCCCTCATGTCTTGCATTACATGTTGATTCTTTTGTGTGCATTGTTTCAGCATTGTATTAATTATTATGCACCTTATTGTGCCGCATGTTGATTGTTAAATATTTATTGAATTATTTTTCTTGAAATTTACAATTACACTTTCCAGGCGATAATCTAATTTGTTGTGCTCAGCCTGGTTTAATAAATAACGTAACTCGAGTTTCAAGTCATCTTTATACCAGATTGCATATTTAATTTACATTTTTGCTGATTCCCATTTATTTTGTTTTGCCTACATACAATTAAATTTTTTATTCTTGTCATTTATTACTTGTGCCAAGTTTGATATTGTGAGTGTTGTTGTTTTTGTACATTCTATTCTTATGCCTATTGTGCCTAATTATAATTTGCATTCCCAAATACACTTAACCTTAGTGACAATGCCTGCCACTGTTGCAACTCCTTCTGACTCAAATGCAGCAGTTGCAGTTCTCTCAGTCTTCTAGTCATTTTAATAACTCTAGACTCCCATATTGCAAGTATCATAAACAAGTTGGTCACCACACTGCAGACTGTACAGCTCAGCTAAGGTCATCCATACCTTGTAGCTCCCACGATCAGGCATGGCAAGGCGCACTTCGTCCAAGACAGTATCAATATTGCCGTAACTACAATAATCAGTCAAAATACAATACTAGGTCACAGAACCCTGTTGATCAGAATGTTCATTTAAGATCATTGGGAAACTTGCAAAACCCATTGAACCAATTCAAACTAGCATACCCTAGTGCCCTACCTGTGTACTCAGTAGTTACCCAAAACAGATTTGGACACTTAACAGAGGAGGACACTGACAATAGACCAGTTGTAGATGTTGACAGATGTTTAACCTGCTTACGGCACTAGGGACACGTCATGGAACATAACCCAATTCATGTGTACCCAGCTGCTACAGCTCCTTGGGAACGAGTATTAATGGATCTGTTGACAAATTTTGCATAAACAGAAAAAGGGAACAAACACTTGCTTGTAATGGTTGAAAAATTTTTCAAGGTATTGTGAACTAGTTCCTATCCCAAACAAAAACAGCAGAAACTATAGCCAGTGTATTCCATGACCAAATAATCTATAGATATAGTATGCCAAAAGTAATCCTCTCAGATAATGGTCCCGAGTTCAGTAATAGTGTCTAAACTAGTTTGTGTGAATTATATAACATTAAAAAATGTAGTTTTATGCCATATCACCCAGCAAGTAATGGGTTAGCAGAGCGTACTAACAGGAAAGTGCTAGATGCCTTGAGAGTGAGGTTGAATTTTGTTAACAGTAATTGGAATTAGTTCATACCCTTAATTCAGTGTGCCATAGATTCTTCAATTAATGCCTCTACAGGAGACACTCCTCATGCTATTATTTATGGTACAGAGAGGATCCTCCCTGATGAATTGATCAATGCACTCTCTACTCCGTTGTATAACCTAGATGATTTTGTTCAAGTAGAGCGCATACAAATGCACAAGCTAAGCCCAATAAGATAATTGTCGGATCTGAAGTAATGGTACTTGGCCAACACAGGTCTGGCCCTATGTACAAGCTAAGACATTTTTGGGGTCCATATAAGGTAATAGAGCTTATCAAGGGTAACTAGTACAAACTTAAGAATTTGTTAACAGAAGAGTATATAAATGAACAATTAGACTACGTGATGTTAGCTGGAATGACTGTTGATGATACTGTTGTGGAAGATGACAATGACCCTACCCAGACAAATTCTTCTATTGTGACACCACCTACAGTGGTTGACAGACCACTTGACGTAGAGCTACCCCATGCCAGCACCTATAATCTTAGCTTTAGACCTTTAGTCTCAACTGTGCACTCACTACATGTCCATTGGCTAGATGTTAATGAGATTAACCACCCAAATGACAGCTCGTCACCTGCAGCTTCATCTGTTCCTGACCATCAGTCAGAGCCAGAGTTGTATAGTGCTCTTGATGAACAAGGTGTTGACATTCGCAGAATATATAATTAAGTGCATACAATAGTTGTCATTCTGGTAACTTCACCCCAGGTGTCTTATAATTACTGTATAATGCATTGTATATACTTCTTTTGTTTTGTGTCTATTCAGATGGATTGTGAAGCCTACTGTGCCATTTGTATTCTTTGCAGTGCATGTCATCAGGAGCTCCGTTACTGTTCCAGCAACTACATTGACGCCAGTGATTCCTGACTGTGATCACTATGATGTTAGCCCATGATGTTAGCCAGGCACCGTCACCATGATGGTGCCTCACCATACCTCCCCCGTCACCATGATGGTGCCTCACCATACCTCCCCCGTCACCATGATGGTGCCTCACCACACCTCCTCCATCACCATGATGGTGCCTCACCATACCTCCCCCGTCACCATGATGGTGCCTCACCATACCTCCCCCATCACCATGATGGTGCCTCACCATACCTCCCCCATCACCATGATGGTGCCTCACCATACCTCCCCCGTCACCATGATGGTGCCTCACCATACCTCCCCCATCACCAAGATGGTGCCTCACCACACCTCCTCCATCACCATGATGGTGCCTCACCATACCTCCCCCATCACCATGATGGTGCCTCACCATACCTCCCCCATCACTATGATGGTGCCTCACCATACCTCCCCCGTCACCATGATGGTGCCTCACCACACCTCCCCCATCACCATGATGGTGCCTCACCACACCTCCCCCATCACCATGATGGTGCTTCACCACACCCTCTACAGTCACCATGATGGTTCCACACCACACCTACCCCGTCACCATGGTGGTGCCTCACCATACCTCCCCATCACCATGATGGTGCCTCACCACACCCTCCACAGTCACCATGATGGTGCCTCACCACACAACCCCCATCACCATGATGGTGCCTCATCACACCTCCCCCGTCACCATGATGGTGCCTCACCACACCTCCCCCGTCACCATGATGGTGCCTCACCACACCCTCCACAGTCACCATGATGGTGCCTCACCATACCTCCCCCGTCATCATGATGGTGCCTCACCACACCTCCCCCGTCACCATGATGGTGTCTCACCACACCTCCCTCATCACCATGATGGTGCCTCACCACACCTCCCCCATCACCATGATGGTGCCTCACCACACCCTCCACAGTCACCATGATGGTGCCTCACCACACCTCCCCCCATCACCATGATGGTGCCTCACCACACCTCCCCCATCACCATGATGGTGCCTCACCATACCTCCCCCGTCACCATGATGGTGCCTCACCATACCTCCCCCGTCACCATGATGGTGCCTCACCACACCTCCCCCGTCACCATGATGGTGCCTCCTTGAGGTTACCTTGAGGTGCTTCCGGGGCTTAGCGTCCCCGCGGCCCGGTCGTCGACCAGGCCTCCTGGTTGCCGGACTGATCAACCAGGCTGTTGATCAACCAGGTCTGATCAACCAGGCTCACCATACCTCCCCCGTCACCATGATGGTGCCTCACCATACCTCCCCCGTCACCATGATGGTGCCTCACCATACCTCCCCGTCACCATGATGGTGCCTCACCACACCTCCCCCATCACCATGATGGTGCCTCACCACACCTCCCCCGTCACCATGATGGTGCCTCACCATACCTCCCCCGTCACCATGATGGTGCTTCACCACACCTCCCCCATCACCATGATGGTGCCTCACCACACCTCCCCCGTCACCATGATGGTGCCTCACCACACCTCCCCCATCACCATGATGGTGCCTCACCATACCTCCCCCGTCACCATGACGGTGCCTCACCACACCTCCCCCATCACCATGATGGTGCCTCACCACACCTCCCCCATCACCATGATGGTGCCTCACCACACCTCTCCCATCACCATGATGGTGCCTCACCACACGACCCCCATCACCATGATGGTGCCTCACCACAACTCCCCCATCACCATGACGGTGCCTCACCACACCTCTCCCATCACCATGATGGTGCCTCACCACACCTCTCCCATCACCATGATGGTGCCTCACCACACGACCCCCATCACCATGATGGTGCCTCACCACAACTCCCCCATCACCATGACGGTGCCTCACCACACCTCCCCAGTCACCATGATGGTGCCTCACCATACCTCCCCCATCACCATGATGGTGCCTCACCACACCTCCTCCATCACCATGATGGTGCCTCACCACACCTCCCCCGTCACCATGATGGTGCCTCACCACACCTCCCCCATCACCATGATGGTGCCTCACCACACCTCCCCCGTCACCATGACGGTGCCTCACAACACCTCCCCCGTCACCATGATGGTGCCTCACCACACCTCCCCCGTCACTATGATGGTGCCTCACCACACCTCCCCCATCACCATGATGGTGCCTCACCACACCTCCCCCATCACCATGATGGTGCCTCACCACACCTCCCCCATCACCATGATGGTGCCTCACCACACCTCCCCCGTCACCATGATGGTGCCTCACCACACCTCCCCCATCACCATGATGGTGCCTCACCACACCTCCCCCATCACCATGATGGTGCCTCACCACACCTCCCCCATCACCATGATGGTGCCTCACCACACCTCCCCCATCACCATGATGGTGCCTCACCACACCTCCCCCATCACCATGATGGTGCCTCACCACACCTCCCCCATCACCATGATGGTGCCTCACCACACCTCCCCCGTCACCATGATGGTGCCTCACCACACCTCCCCCATCACCATGATGGTGCCTCACCACACCTCCCCCATCACCATGATGGTGCCTCACCACACCTCCCCCATCACCATGATGGTGCCTCACCACACCTCCCCCGTCACCATGATGATGCCTCACCATACCTCCCCAGTCACCATGATGGTGCCTCACCACATCTCCCCCATCACCATGATGGTGCCTCACCACACCTCCTCCATCACCATGATGGTGCCTCACCACACCTCCCCAGTCACCATGATGGTGCCTCACCACACCTCCCCCGTCACCATGATGGTGCCTCACCACACCTCCCCCATCACCATGATGGTGCCTCACCACACCTCCCCAGTCACCATGATGGTGCCTCACCACACCTCCCCCATCACCATGATGGTGCCTCACCACACCTCCCCAGTCACCATGATGGTGCCTCACCACACCTCCCCCGTCACCATGATGGTGCCTCACCACACCTCCCCCATCACCATGACGGTGCCTCACCACACCTCCCCCATCACCATGATGGTGCCTCAGCACACCTCCCCCATCACCATGATGGTGCCTCACCACACCTCCCGCATCACCATGATGGTGCCTCACCACACCTCCCCCATCACCATGATGGTGCCTCACCACACCTCCCCCATCACCATGATGGTGCCTCACCACACCTCCCCCATCACCATGATGGTGCCTCACCATACCTCCCCCGTCACCATGATGGTGCCTCACCACACCTCCCCCATCACCATGATGGTGCCTCACCATACCTCCCCCGTCACCATGACGGTGCCTCACCACACCTCCCCCATCACCATGATGGTGCCTCACCACACCTCCCCCATCACCATGATGGTGCCTCACCACACCTCCCCCATCACCATGATGGTGCCTCACCACACGTCCCCCATCACCATGATGGTGCCTCACCACAACTCCCCCATCACCATGACGGTGCCTCACCACACCTCCCCAGTCACCATGATGGTGCCTCACCATACCTCCCCCATCACCATGATGGTGCCTCACCACACCTCCTCCATCACCATGATGGTGCCTCACCACACCTCCCCCGTCACCATGATGGTGCCTCACCACACCTCCCCCATCACCATGATGGTGCCTCACCACACCTCCCCCGTCACCATGACGGTGCCTCACCACACCTCCCCCGTCACCATGATGGTGCCTCACCACACCTCCCCCGTCACTATGATGGTGCCTCACCACACCTCCCCCATCACCATGATGGTGCCTCACCACACCTCCCCCATCACCATGATGGTGCCTCACCACACCTCCCCCATCACCATGATGGTGCCTCACCACACCTCCCCCGTCACCATGATGGTGCCTCACCACACCTCCCCCATCACCATGATGGTGCCTCACCACACCTCCCCCATCACCATGATGGTGCCTCACCACACCTCCCCCATCACCATGATGGTGCCTCACCACACCTCCCCCATCACCATGATGGTGCCTCACCACACCTCCCCCATCACCATGATGGTGCCTCACCACACCTCCCCCATCACCATGATGGTGCCTCACCACACCTCCCCCGTCACCATGATGGTGCCTCACCACACCTCCCCCATCACCATGATGGTGCCTCACCACACCTCCCCCATCACCATGATGGTGCCTCACCACACCTCCCCCATCACCATGATGGTGCCTCACCACACCTCCCCCGTCACCATGATGGTGCCTCACCACACCTCCCCCGTCACCATGATGGTGCCTCACCACACCTCTCCCATCACCATGATGGTGCCTCACCACACCTCCCCCATCACCATGATGGTGCCTCACCACACCTCCCCCGTCACCATGATGGTGCCTCACCACACCTCCCCCATCACCATGATGGTGCCTCACCACACCTCCCCCATCACCATGATGGTGCCTCACCACACCTCCCCCATCACCATGATGGTGCCTCACCACACCTCCCCCGTCACCATGATGGTGCCTCACCACACCTCCCCAGTCACCATGATGGTGCCTCACCACACCTCCCCCGTCACCCTGATGGTGCCTCACCATACCTCCCCCGTCACCATGATGGTGCCTCACCACACCTCCCCCATCACCATGATGGTGCCTCACCATACCTCCCCCGTCACCATGATCGTGCCTCACCACACCTCCCCCATCACCATGATGGTGCCTCACCACACCTCCCCCATCACCATGATGGTGCCTCACCACACCTCCCCAGTCACCATGATGGTGCCTCACCACACCTCCCCAGTCACCATGATGGTGCCTCACCACACCTCCCCCGTCACCATGATGGTGCCTCACCACACCTCCCCCGTCACCATGATGGTGCCTCACCACACCTCCCCCATCACCATGATGGTGCCTCACCACACGTCCCCCATCACCATGATGGTGCCTCACCACAACTCCCCCATCACCATGATGGTGCCTCACCATACCTACCCCGTCACCATGATGGTGCCTCACCACACCTCCCCCGTCACCATGATGGTGCCTCACCACACCTCCCCAGTCACCATGATGGTGCCTCACCACACCTCCCCCGTCACCATGATGGTGCCTCACCACACCTCCCCCGTCACCATGATGGTGCCTCACCACACCTCCCCCGTCACCATGATGGTGCCTCACCACACCTCCCCCATCACCATGATGGTGCCTCACCACACCTCCCCCGTCACCATGATGGTGCCTCACCACACCTCCCCCGTCACCATGGTGTGGCGTGTGGCAATAGGCGAAGGTCAACTATCCAGTAGTGTCACCAGAACCATCCCCAGCTGTGATGCCAAGTGTTTATATGTAATATACATGGGTGTGAGGGAGGGTGGTGTGAGGGAGGGTGGTGTGAGGGAGGGTGGTGTGAGGGTGGTGTGAGGGAGGGTGGTGTGAGGGAGGGTGGTGTGAGGGTGGTGTGAGGGAGGGTAGTGTGAGGGAGAGTGGTGTGAGGGAGGGTGGTGTGAGGGAGGGTGGTGTGAGGGAGGGTGGTGTGAGGGTGGTGTGAGGGAGGGTGGTGTGAGGGAGGGTGGTGTGAGGGAGGGTGGTGTGAGGGTGGTGTGAGGGAGGGTGGTGTGAGGGTGGTGTGAGGGAGGGTGGTGTGAGGGAGGGTGGTGTGAGGGAGGGTGGTGTGAGGGAGGGTGGTGTGAGGGTGGTGTGAGGGAGGGTGGTGTGAGGGAGGGTGGTGTGAGGGTGGGTGGTGTGAGGGAGAGTGGTGTGAGGGAGAGTGGTGTGAGGGAGGGTGGTGTGAGGGAGGGTGGTGTGAGGGAGGGTGGTGTGAGGGAGAGTGGTGTGAGGGAGGGTGGTGTGAGGGAGGGTGGTGTGAGGGTGGTGTGAGGGAGGGTGGTGTGAGGGAGAGTGGTGTGAGGGAGGGTGGTGTGAGGGAGGGTGGTGTGAGGGAGGGTGGTGTGAGGGAGGGTGGTGTGAGGGAGTGTGAGGGAGGTGTGAGGGTGGTGTGAGGGAGGGTGGTGTGAGGGAGAGTGGTGTGAGGGAGAGTGGTGTGAGGGAGGGTGGTGTGAGGGAGGGTGGTGTGAGGGAGAGTGGTGTGAGGGAGAGTGGTGTGAGGGAGGGTGGTGTGAGGGAGGGTGGTGTGAGGGAGAGTGGTGTGAGGGAGAGTGGTGTGAGGGAGGGTGGTGTGAGGGAGAGTGGTGTGAGGGAGGGTGGTGTGAGGGAGGGTGGTGTGAGGGTGGTGTGAGGGAGGGTGGTGTGAGGGAGGGTGGTGTGAGGGTGGTGTGAGGGAGGGCGGTGTGAGGGAGGGCGGTGTGAGGGAGGGTGGTGTGAGGGAGGGTGGTGTGAGGGAGAGTGGTGTGAGGGAGGGTGGTGTGAGGGAGGGTGGTGTGAGGGAGGGTGGTGTGAGGGAGGGTGGTGTGAGGGAGAGTGGTGTGAGGGAGGGTGGTGTGAGGGAGGGTGGTGTGAGGGAGGGTGGTGTGAGGGAGGGTGGTGTGAGGGAGAGTGGTGTGAGGGAGGGTGGTGTGAGGGAGGGTGGTGTGAGGGAGGGTGGTGTGAGGGAGGGAGGTGTGAGGGAGGGTGGTGTGAGGGAGGGTGGTGTGAGGGAGGGTGGTGTGAGGGAGGGTGGTGTGAGGGAGGGTGGTGTGAGGGAGTGTGAGGGTGGTGTGAGGGTGGTGTGAGGGAGGGTGGTGTGAGGGAGGGTGGTGAGGATGGTGTGAGGGAGGGTGGTGTGAGGGAGTGTGAGGGAGGGTGGTGAGGATGGTGTGAGGGAGGGTGGTGTGAGGGAGGGTGGTGAGAGGGTGGTGTGAGGGAGGGCGGTGAGGATGGTGTGAGGGAGGGTGGTGAGGGTGGTGTGAGGGAGGGTGGTGAGGATGGTGTGAGGGAGGGTGGTGTGAGGGTGGTGTGAGGGAGGGTGGTGAGGATGGTGTGAGGGTGGTGTGAGGGTGGTGTGAGGGAGGTGTGAGGGAGGGTGGTGAGGATGGTGTGAGGGAGGGTGGTGAGGATGGTGTGAGGGAGGGTGGTGAGGATGGTGTGAGGGAGGGTGGTGAGGATGGTGTGAGGGAGGGTGGTGAGGATGGTGTGAGGGAGGGTGGTGAGGATGGTGTGAGGGAGGGTGGCGTGAGGGTGGTGTGAGGGAGGGTGGTGAAGATGGTGTGAGGGTGGTGTGAGGGAGGTGTGAGGGTGGTGAGGGAGGTGTTAGTGAGGGAGGGTGGTGAGGGTGGTGTTAGTGAGGGAGGGTGGTGAGGGAGGTGTTAGTGAGGGAGGGTGGTGAGGGAGTGTGAGGGGAGCTGGAGGGTGTCCTCGTCACCATGACTACCACACCCGGGATGTACCACATCCCCCCCAGAGCATGGACGGCATTAACACACTCTACATGTTATTCCTCCTCCTCCACCTCCTCCTTCACCTCCTCCTCCTCTTCCTCCTCCTCCACCTCCTCCTCCTTCACCTCCTCCTCCTCCTCCTCCTCCTCCTCCTCCTCCTCCTCCTCCTCCTCCTCCTCCTCCTACTCATATTCCCACCTTAATAATTAATTTTCCCTGTCTGGCTTGCTAGTATGTCTGCCTGCCTGGCTTGCTAGTATGTCTGCCTGCCTGGCTTGCTAGTATGTCTGCCTGCCTGGCTTGCTAGTATGTCTGCCTGCCTGGCTTGCTAGTATGTCTGCCTGCCTGGCTTGCTAGTATGTCTGCCTGCCTGGCTTGCTAGTATGTCTGCCTGCCTGGCTTGCTAGTATGTCTGCCTGCCTGGCTTGCTAGTATGTCTGCCTGCCTGGCTTGCTAGTATGACTGCCTGTGTCGGAAAATCCGACACCATGTAATAATCATACAGATAATAACTGTATTACCAACAAGTTAACCATAGAAAACGTAACTTGTAGTGGAATTACCGTCTATAGAAAACGGGATATCATCACCACATACTATTATAATTCACCAGCTATTCTGCTGGGAATTGTTCTTAAATACATTAGTCTTTGGACTTTACCATCATAAAAACATCTTATATAAATTAACTTAATTATCAATATTAAAGTAGAGTAAATGTGACCCTTCTATCACTTTCTGAAATCTGGACAAAGTAGGCCAGGCGTCAGTGGGGAAGGAGGGCAGCCATTATTGTTTATTGAGACCAGAGGCTCACACGGGAGCAAATTCGGCTCCTGTTAAATTTACTTGGACGTAGTGTTATGGAACCCAAAGGTGTACCATTGTCAACACGCTGTCTACAAATACAAGTTAAGTGTCTATCCGAAACCCGTTTATCATTCATTTATGGCCATTAATGTCAGGATATAGGGTTAGCCGGTTAGAACGCGAAATCGCCTCAAACTAAAGGTAATTAAGCCAGGTCTTCATGTTCCATGTACTGTTTTCTCTGATATACTTGTCATATATAGGTATCTGGCTTCACAGCTAGCGCACTTTTGACAGGTCAAGACGAGGATGCAAGATTGTGCACCAGTTACTGGGTGATATGGAAGCTACCTCAAAGAGGATAATTTGGTGTCTACACCCTAGTTATACCTGGTGGACTAACCTGCTGTACTATAAGATAAGGAACCTTTTCAATGTATGTAGTTAATACAGTAGTTTGATTGGCTGCATATATATAAATATAAACCCCCCCTAATGTGTAGAGGATCGATTTGTGAGATTAAGAGATTATTGCAGAAATACAGTCCACTTATCATTATACAAATTGCTATCGAAGTATATAAATTAACGTAAATATAAATTCATATAAATCAAATAAATATAAATCTCACAGGTCGGTTCCCACATTATTTGGTCATCTTAGTACCGGATGAACCAGTGAACCAAACCAGTGGATTCATTAAATATACTAGTGCAGTGTTATTTAAACAAAGCCAGTCAAGACAGCGGCGTTGCCTCGTGGGAGCTCAGGAGCCTCCCTCAGCCCAGTTCAGCTTCGTCAGCGGTTTCATGCACACCCACAGATATTTGGTGGCGTGTTATTTCGTGAAATGACAGCGCTAATATTGAAGCCAGCCAAATGTAGTGGCTGTGGTGTCGCGTGATTCTACGAATTTTGTGGAGTTTATTTCGCGAGGTCACTAATAATATTTAATACTTCTTGATAATATAAGAAGTTTCATAGAGGCAATTAAGAGGCTATTATCAATAATTGTGTATATTATTTCTCCAAAATAGAGAATCATTTAATATATATTGCACTAGTGATCACAGTATAATATTTACTAATTGCCAACCCACAACAGGGTAGGATATTAACCATTGACTAGTTGAACTATTATCGTTCATCCTAGTCCCATTATTACCATAGTCAGTTGTACTATATTGAATAACCTAACACCATTAATGAATGGTGCAGACCCTATTTTGGGTGTAATTTTTATCAACTCGAGTTGAGTTGTATATATAATAATTTACTTATGATCATTACACCTTTGAGTGATTAATTAGTGTCTCTACCATCCTAGGGTGATATAGAAGAGCTAACCTAAAGGTACTTCCAGTGACACTGGTTTATCACTCAAATCATTAGTGTGTATGATTGTATATATATAATGTGTATTAATTTTAAGTGCTAACCTCTAGTAGAGGTAGGATTATTGCCTAGTGAGTTCAGAATTTACCCTAGGCTACCATTAGTGTTTGTTCAGTATTATGAGCAGCCCAAGTACAAGTCCCACAAGGCTTCACCAACGAGCCAGTATGGATAATGCAGGGAGAATGAAAAGAACCCTTGCAGGTCTTAAAGGCCACTTAACAAGACAGATCAAGAAATGTGAAGATTTGTCACAACAATCAACAGTTGATTATGCTGACCTGGAAAGCTATTATCAAGCAGCTGCAGGTAAATTTGAGCAAATCAAATGCCAAATGGCTGTCCTTGTGGGGACAGACTACTACCATCGATTCATCGGTAGCCCTACTAAATATCAGGGTATAACCATGTTAAACTCTGCAGGAGGTAAATTACTCTCAGGCCCAGTATCAAGCCTGAGGAGACCTATGCCTGCAGATAAACAATACCAGTAGAGATCTAAATTTGTCAGCTGATTATATTTCTCCAGTAGCATTATACTAAGGAGATTACAGCTGACTATAGTAACAGAGGTTGATGTTAGTATCATCATTTAAAGCTGAAGATGAGTTCATGAGGCCTCAGTGGCAAATCAGTGAACAGTAGCCTAAAACAGCTACAAGTCACTGCGACCAATGTCACTGAACCCACTGCAGTCTCAGAACCATACTTTACTTCAATGATGAGCTATTCAATCTTCTGAATCAATTAACTAAATTAAACCCTAATAAATCTGATGACTGATTTGATACATTTATTATTTAATCAAGATGTATTCCATGGGCCTCAGTGTTTATATATCAGTGACCAGTTACCTGAAGAAACTTCAAGTTATATCTAATGTCACTGATCTCACTGCAGTCCCTGAATCATACTTGACTGTAGTACTTGATCACATTCAGTCTTCTGGGTTAAATAATATGTAATAGGCTTGAATATTAGCCTTTCAAGAGTTGACAGGGAAATGAAATCGCATTAGACTTCTAACCCCTGCAACTCTAGTACGGGACATCCGTCCTGTACGAACAGACGCACAAATGTGTGATTACTAACTATAATTCGAAGGAGGAGTATCGGTGTTCGTCTGTTCTAAAGAGGACTTCGACCCGTGAGCAGCCCCCTGGGGAATTATGTCGGAAAATCCGACACCATGTAATAATCATACAGATAATAACTGTATTACCAACAAGTTAACCATAGAAAACGTAACTTGTAGTGGAATTACCGTCTATAGAAAACGGGATATCATCACCACATACTATTATAATTCACCAGCTATTCTGCTGGGAATTGTTCTTAAATACATTAGTCTTTGGACTTTACCATCATAAAAACATCTTATATAAATTAACTTAATTATCAATATTAAAGTAGAGTAAATGTGACCCTTCTATCACTTTCTGAAATCTGGACAAAGTAGGCCAGGCGTCAGTGGGGAAGGAGGGCAGCCATTATTGTTTATTGAGACCAGAGGCTCACACGGGAGCAAATTCGGCTCCTGTTAAATTTACTTGGACGTAGTGTTATGGAACCCAAAGGTGTACCATTGTCAACACGCTGTCTACAAATACAAGTTAAGTGTCTATCCGAAACCCGTTTATCATTCATTTATGGCCATTAATGTCAGGATATAGGGTTAGCCGGTTAGAACGCGAAATCGCCTCAAACTAAAGGTAATTAAGCCAGGTCTTCATGTTCCATGTACTGTTTTCTCTGATATACTTGTCATATATAGGTATCTGGCTTCACAGCTAGCGCACTTTTGACAGGTCAAGACGAGGATGCAAGATTGTGCACCAGTTACTGGGTGATATGGAAGCTACCTCAAAGAGGATAATTTGGTGTCTACACCCTAGTTATACCTGGTGGACTAACCTGCTGTACTATAAGATAAGGAACCTTTTCAATGTATGTAGTTAATACAGTAGTTTGATTGGCTGCATATATATAAATATAAACCCCCCCTAATGTGTAGAGGATCGATTTGTGAGATTAAGAGATTATTGCAGAAATACAGTCCACTTATCATTATACAAATTGCTATCGAAGTATATAAATTAACGTAAATATAAATTCATATAAATCAAATAAATATAAATCTCACAGGTCGGTTCCCACAGCCTGCCTGGCTTGCTAGTATGTCTGCCTGTCTGGCTTGCTAGTATGTCTGTCTGCCTGGCTTGTTAGTATGTCTGCCTGCATGGCTTTCTAGTATGTCTGCCTGCATGGCTTTCTAGTATGTCTGCCTGCATGGCTTTCTAGTATGTCTGCCTGCATGGCTTGCTAACATGTCTGCCTGCCTGGCTTGCTGGTATGTCTGCCTGTCTGGCTTGCTTGTATGTCTGCGTGTCTGGCTTGCTAGTATGTCTGTCTGCCTGGCTTGTTAGTATGTCTGCCTGCATGGCTTGCTAGTATGTCTGCCTGCATGGCTTGCTAACATGTCTGCCTGCCTGGCTTGCTAGTATGTGTGCCTGCCTGGCTTGTTAGTGTGTGTGCCTGCCTGGCTTGTATGTCTGCCTGCTTAGCTTGCTAACATGTCTGCCTGCCTGGCTTGTATGTCTGCCTGCCTGGCTTGCTATGATGTCTGCCAGCCTGGCTTGCTAACATGTCTGCCTGCATGGCTTGTTAACATGTCTGCCTGCTTAGCTTGCTAGTTTGTCTGCCTGCCTGGCTTGTATGTCTGCCTGCCTGGCTTGTTAGCATGTCTGCCTGCCTGGCTTTTTAGTATATCTGCCTGCATGGCTTGCTAGTATGTGTACCTGAATGTCTTGATAGTATGTCTGCCTTCCTGGCTTGCTAGTATGTCCGCCTACCTGTCTTGCTAGTATGTCTGCCTGCCTGGCTTGCTAGTATGTCTGCCTTCCTGGCTTGCTAGTATGTCTGCCTGCCTGGCTTGCTAGTATGTCTGCCTGCCTGGCTTGCTAGTATGTCTGCCTGCCTGGCTTGCTAGTATGTCTGCCTGCCTGGCTTGCTAGTATATCTACCTGCCTGACTTGCTAGTATGTCTGCCTGCCTGGCTTGCTAGTATGTCTGCCTGCATGGCTTGTTAGTATGTCTGCCTGCCTGGCTTGTTAGTATGTCTGCCTGCCTGGCTTGCTAGTATGTCTGCCTGCCTGGCTTGTTAGTATGTCTGCCTGCAAGGCTTGCTAGTATGTCTGCATGCCTGGCTTGCTAGTATGTCTGCCTGCATGGCTTGTTAGTATGTCTGCCTGCCTGGCTTGCTAGTATGTCTGCCTGCCTGGCTTGCTAGTATGCCTGCCTGCCTGGCTTGCTAGTATGTCTGCCTGCATGGCTTGTTAGTATGTCTGCCTGCCTGGCTTGCTAGTATGTCTGCCTGCCTGGCTTGCTAGTATGTCTGCTTGCCTGGCTTGATAGTATGTCTGCCTGCCTGGCTTGATAGTATGTCTGCCTGCCTGGCTTGATAGTATGCCTGCCTGCCTGGCTTGCTAGTATGTCTGCCTGCATGGCTTGTTAGTATGTCTGCCTGCAAGGCTTGCTATAGTATGTCTGTCTGCCTGGCTTGCTAGTATGTCTGCCTGCCTGGCTTGCTAGTATGTCTGCCTGCCTGGCTTGCTAGTATGTCTGCCTGCCTGGCTTGCTAGTATGTCTGCCTGCCTGGCTTGCTAGTATGTCTGCCTGCATGGCTTGTTAGTATGTCTGCCTGCCTGGCTTGCTGGTATGTCTGCCTGCCTGGCTTGCTGGTATGTCTGCCTGCCTGGCTTGCTAGTATGTCTGCCTGCATGGCTTGTTAGTATGTCTGCCTGCAAGGCTTGCTAGTATGTCTGCATGCCTGGCTTGCTAGTATGTCTGCCTGCCTGGCTTGCTAGTATGTCTGCCTGCCTGGCTTGCTAGTATGTCTGCCTGCCTGGCTTGCTAGTATGTCTGCCTGCCTGGCTTGCTAGTATGTCTGCCTGCCTGGCTTGCTAGTATGTCTGCCTGTCTGGCTTGCTAGTATGTCTGTCTGCCTGGTTTGTTAGTATGTCTGCCTGCATGGCATTCTAGTATGTCTGCCTGCATAGCTTTCTAGTATGTCTGCCTGCATGGCTTTCTAGTATGTCTGCCTGCATGGCTTGCTAACATGTCTGCCTGCCTGGCTTGCTGGTATGTCTGCCTATCTGGCTTGCTAGTATGTCTGTCTGCCTGGCTTGTTAGTATGTCTGCCTGCATGGCTTGCTAGTATGTCTGCCTGCATGGCTTGCTAACATGTCTGCCTGCCTGGCTTGCTAGTATGTGTGCCTGCCTGGCTTGTTAGTGTGTCTGCCTGCCTGGCTTGCTAGTATGTGTGCCTGCCTGGCTTGTTAGTGTGTCTGCCTGCCTGGCTTGTATGTCTGCCTGCTTGGCTTGCTAACATGTCTGCCTGCCTGGCTTGTATGTCTGCCTGCCTGGCTTGCTATCATGTCTGCCAGCCTGGCTTGCTAACATGTCTGCCTGCATGGCTTGTTAACATGTCTGCCTGCTTAGCTTGCTAGTATGTCTGCCTGCCTGGCTTGTATGTCTGCCTGCCTGGCTTTTTAGTATATCTGCCTGCATGGCTTGCTAGTATGTGTACCTGAATGTCTTGCTAGTATGTCTGCCTTCCTGGCTTGCTAGTATGTCCGCCTACCTGGCTTGCTAGTATGTCTGCCTGCCTGGTTTGCTAGTATGTCTGCCTGTCTGGCGTGCTAGTATGTCTGCCTACATGGCTTGCTAGTATGTCTGTCTGCATGGCTTGCTAGTATGTCTGCCTGCATGGCTTGCTAGTATGTCGGCCTGCATGGCTTGATAATGTGTCTGCCTGCATGGCTTGCTAGCATGTCTGCCTGCATTGCTTGCTAGTATGTCTACCTGAATGTCTTGCTAGTATGTCTGCCTGCCTGGCTTACTAGTATGTCTGCCTGCCTGGCTTGCTAGTATGTCTGCCTGCCTGGCTTGCTAGTATGTCTGCCTGCCTGGCTTGCTTGTATCTCTGCCTGCCTGGCCTGCTAGTATGTCTGCCTGCATGGCTTGTTAGTATGTCTGCCTGCAAGGCTTGCTAGTATGTGTGCCTGCCTGGCTTGCTAGTATGTCTGCCTGCCTGGCTTGCTAGTATGTCTGCCTGCATGGCTTGCTAGTATGTCTACCTGAATGACTTGCTAGTATGTCTGCCTGCCTGGTTTGCTAGTATGTCTGCCTGCCTGGCTTGCTAGTATGTCTGCCTGCATGGCTTGCTAGTATGTCTGCCTGCATGGCTTGCTAGTATGTCTGTATGCCTGGCTTGCTAGTATGTCTGCCTGCCTGGCTTGCTAGTGTATCTGATTGCATGGCTTGCTAGTATGTCTGCCTGCTTGGCTTGCTTGTAGGTCCGCCTGCTTGGCTTGCTAGTATGTCTACCTGCCTGGCTTGTTAGTATGTCAGCTTGCATGGCTTGCTTGTATGTCTGCCTGCATGGCTTGCTAGTATGTCTGCCTCCCTGGCTTGCTAGTATGTCTGATTGCCTGGCTTGCTAGTATGTCTGCCTGCCTTGCTTGCTAGAATGTCTGCCTGCCTGGCTTGCAAGTATGTCTGCCTGCAAGGCTTGCTAGTATGTCTGCCTGCCTGGCTTGCTAGCATGTCTGCCTGCATGACTTGCTAGTATGTCTGCCTGCATGGCTTGCTAGTATGTCTACCTGCCTGGCTTGTTAGTATGTCAGCTTGCATGGCTTGCTTGTATGTCTGCCTGCATGACTTGCAAGTATGTCTGCCTGCCTGGCTTGCTAGTATGTCTGCCTGCCTGGCTTGTTAGTATGTCTGCCTGCATGGCTTTCTAGTATGTCTGCCTGCCTGGCTTGCTAACATGTCTGCCTGCCTGGCTTGCTAATATGTCTGCCTGCCTGGCTTGCTGGTATGTCTGCCTGCCTGGCTTGCTAGTATGTCTGTCTGCCTGGCTTGTTAGTATGTCTGCCTGCATGGCTTTCTAGTATGTCTGCCTGCATGGCTTTCTAGTATGTCTGCCTGCATGGCTTGCTAACATGTCTGCCTGCCTGGCTTGCTAGTATGTCTGCCTGTCTGGCTTGCTAGTATGTCTGCGTGTCTGGCTTGATAGTATGTCTGTCTGCCTGGATTGTTAGTATGTCTGCCTGCATGGTTTGCTAGTATGTCTGCCTGCATGGCTTGCTAACATGTCTGCCTGCCTGGCTTGCTAGTATGTGTGCCTGCCTGGCTTGTTAGTGTGTGTGCCTGCCTTACTTGTATGTCTGCTTGCTTGGCTTGCTCACATGTCTGCCTGCCTGGCTTGTATATCTGGCTGCCTGGCTTGCTAACATGTCTGCCTGCCTGGCTTGCTAACATGTCTGCCTGCTTGGCTTGCTAGTATGTCTGCCTGCCTGGCTTGTATGTCTGCCTGCCTGGCTTGCTAGCATGTCTGCCTGCCTGGCTTTTTAGTATATCTGCCTGCATGGCTTGCTACTATGTCTACCTGAATGTCTTGCTAGTATGCCTGCCTGCCTGGCTTGCTAGTATGTCTGCCTGCATGGCTTGCTAGTATGTCGGCCTGCATGGCTTGATAGTATGTCTGCCTGCATGGCTTGCTAGTATGTCTGCCTGCATTGCTTGCTTGTATGTCTGCCTGCATTTGCTTGCTAGTATGTGTACCTGAATGTCTTGCTAGTATGTCTGCCTTCCTGGCTTGCTAGTATGTCTGCCTGCCTGGCTTACTAGTATGTCTGCGTGCATGGCTTGCTAGTATGTCTTCCTGCATGGCTTGCTAGTATGTCTGCCTGCCTGGCTTGTATGTCTGCCTGCCTGGCTTGTATGTCTGTCTGCCTGGCTTGCTAGCTTGTCTGCCTGCCTGGCTTTTTAGTATATCTGCCTGCATGGCTTGCTGGTATGTCTACCTGAATGTCTTGCTAGTATGTCCGCCTACCTGGCTTGCTAGTATATCTGCCTGTCTGGCTTGCTAGTATGTCTGCCTGCATGGCTTGCTAGTATGTTTGCCTGCATGGCTTGCTAGTATGTTGGCCTGCATGGCTTGATAGTATGTCTGCCTGCATGGCTTGCTAGTATGTCTGCCTGCATTTGCTTGCTAGTATGTGTACCTGAATGTCTTGCTAGTATGTCTGCCTTCCTGGCTTGCTAGTATGTCTGCCTGCCTGGCTTACTAGTATGTCTGCGTGCATGGCTTGCTAGTATGTCTTCCTGCATGGCTTGCTAGTATGTCTGCCTGCATGGCTTGCCAGTAAGTCTGCCTGCCTGGCTTGCTATTATGTCTGCCTGCCTGGCTTGCTAGTATGTCTGCCTGCATGGCTTGCTAGTATGTCTGCCTGCCTGGCTTGCTAATAAGTCTGTCTACCTGGCTTGTTAGTATGTTTGCCTGCCAGGCTTGCTAATATCTGGCTGCCTGGCTTGCTAGTATGTCTGACTGTCTGGCTTGCTAGTATGTCTGCCTGCCTGGCTTGCTAGTATGTCTGTCTGCCTGGCTTGTTAGTATGTCTGCCTGCATGGCTTGCTAGTATGTCTGTCTGCCTGGCTTGTTAGTATGTCTGCCTGCATGGCTTGCTAGTATGTCTGCCTGCATGGCTTGCTAACATGTCTGCCTGCCTGGCTTGCTAGTATGTGTGCCTGCCTGGCTTGTTAGTGTGTCTGCCTGCCTGGCTTGTATGTCTGCCTGCTTGGCTTGCTAACATGTCTGCCTGCCTGGCTTGTATGTCTGCCTGCCTGGCTTGCTATCATGTCTGCCAGCCTGGCTTGCTAACATGTCTGCCTGCATGGCTTGTTAACATGTCTGCCTGCTTAGCTTGCTAGTATGTCTGCCTGCCTGGCTTGTATGTCTGCCTGCCTGGCTTTTTAGTATGTCTGCCTGCATGGCTTGCTAGTATGTGTACCTGAATGTCTTGCTAGTATGTCTGCCTTCCTGGCTTGCTAGTATGTCCGCCTACCTGGCTTGCTAGTATGTCTGCCTGTCTGGTTTGCTAGTATGTCTGCCTGTCTGGCGTGCTAGTATGTCTGCCTACATGGCTTGCTAGTATGTCTGTCTGCATGGCTTGCTAGTATGTCTGCCTGCATGGCTTGCTAGTATGTCGGCCTGCATGGCTTGATAATGTGTCTGCCTGCATGGCTTGCTAGCATGTCTGCCTGCATTGCTTGCTAGTATGTCTACCTGAATGTCTTGCTAGTATGTCTGCCTGCCTGGCTTACTAGTATGTCTGCCTGCCTGGCTTGCTAGTATGTCTGCCTGCCTGGCTTGCTAGTATGTCTGCCTGCCTGGCTTGCTTGTATCTCTGCCTGCCTGGCCTTCTAGTATGTCTGCCTGCATGGCTTGTTAGTATGTCTGCCTGCAAGGCTTGGTAGTATGTGTGCCTGCCTGGCTTGCTAGTATGTCTGCCTGCCTGGCTTGCTAGTATGTCTGCCTGCATGGCTTGCTAGTATGTCTACCTGAATGTCTTGCTAGTATGTCTGCCTGCCTGGTTTGCTAGTATGTCTGCCTGCCTGGCTTGCTAGTATGTCTGCCTGCATGGCTTGCTAGTATGTCTGCCTGCATGGCTTGCTAGTATGTCTGTATGCCTGGCTTGCTAGTATGTCTGCCTGCCTGGCTTGCTAGTATATCTGATTGCATGGCTTGCTAGTATGTCTGCCTGCTTGGCTTGCTTGTAGGTCCGCCTGCTTGGCTTGCTAGTATTTCTGATTGCCTGGCTTGTTAGTATGTCTGCCTGCTTGGCTTGCTTGTATGTCTGCCTCCCTGGCTTGCTAGTATGTCTGATTGCCTGGCTTGCTAGTATGTCTGCCTGCCTGGCTTGTTAGTATGTCTGCCTGCTTGGCTTGCTTGTATGTCTGCTTCCCTGGCTTGCTAGTATGTCTGATTGCCTGGCTTGCTAGTATGTCTGCCTGCCTGGCTTGCTAACATGTCTGCCTGCCTGGCTTGCAAGTATGTCTGCCTGCAAGGCTTGCTAGTATGTCTGCCTGCCTGGCTTGCTAGCATGTCTGCCTGCCTGGCATGTTAGTATGTCAGCTTGCATGGCTTGCTTGTATGTCTGCCTGCATGGCTTGCTAGTATGTCTGCCTGCCTGGCTTGCTAGTATGTCTACCTGCCTGGCTTGTTAGTATGTCAGCTTGCATGGCTTGCTTGTATGTCTGCCTGCATGGCTTGCTAGTATGTCTGCCTGCCTGGCTTGCTAGTATGTCTGCCTGCCTGGCTTGCTCGTATGTCTGCCTGCCTGGCTTGCTAGTATGTCTGCCTGCCTGGCTTGCTAGTATGTCTGCCTGCCTGGCTTGCTAGTATGTCTGCCTGCATGGCTTGCTAGTATGTCTGCCTGCTTGGCTTGCTAATATGTATGCCTGCTTGGCTTGCTACTATGTCTGCCTGACTGGCTTGCTAGTATGTCTGCCTGCATGGCTTGCTAGTATGTCTGCCTGCATGGCTTGCTAGTATGTCTGCCTGCCTGGCTGGTTAGTATGTCTGCCTGCATGACTTTATAGTATGTGTGCCTGCCTGGCTAGTTAGTATGTCTGCCTGCATGGCTTTCTAGTATGTCTGCCTGCCTGGCTTGCTAACATGTCTGCCTGCCTGGCTTGCTAATATGTCTGCCTGCCTGGCTTGCTAGTATGTCTGCCTGCCTGGCTTGTTAGTATGTCTGCCTGCATGGCTTTCTAGTATGTCTGCCTGCCTGGCTTGCTAACATGTCTGCCTGCCTGGCTTGCTAATATGTCTGCCTGCCTGGCTTGCTGGTATGTCTGCCTGCCTGGCTTGCTAGTATGTCTGTCTGCCTGGCTTGTTAGTATGTCTGCCTGCATGGCTTTCTAGTATGTCTGCCTGCATGGCTTTCTAGTATGTCTGCCTGCATGGCTTGCTAACATGTCTGCCTGCCTGGCTTGCTAGTATGTCTGCCTGTCTGGCTTGCTAGTATGTCTGCGTGTCTGGCTTGATAGTATGTCTGTCTGCCTGGATTGTTAGTATGTCTGCCTGCATGGTTTGCTAGTATGTCTGCCTGCATGGCTTGCTAACATGTCTGCCTGCCTGGCTTGCTAGTATGTGTGCCTGCCTGGCTTGTTAGTGTGTGTGCCTGCCTTACTTGTATGTCTGCTTGCTTGGCTTGCTCACATGTCTGCCTGCCTGGCTTGTATATCTGGCTACCTGGCTTGCTAACATGTCTGCCTGCCTGGCTTGCTAACATGTCTGCCTGCTTGGCTTGCTAGTATGTCTGCCTGCCTGGCTTGTATGTCTGCCTGCCAGGCTTGCTAGCATGTCTGCCTGCCTGGCTTTTTAGTATATCTGCCTGCATGGCTTGCTAGTATGTCTACCTGAATGTCTTGCTAGTATGTCTGCCTGTCTGGCTTGCTAGTATGTCCGCCTACCTGGCTTGCTAGTATATCTGCCTGCCTGGCTTGCTAGTATGTCTGCCTGCATGGCTTGCTAGTATGTCGGCCTGCATGGCTTGATAGTATGTCTGCCTGCATGGCTTGCTAGTATGTCTGCCTGCATTGCTTGCTTGTATGTCTACCTGAATGTCTTGCTAGTATGTCTGCCTTCCTGGCTTGCTAGTATGTCTGCCTGCCTGGCTTGTATGTCTGCCTGCCTGGCTTGTATGTCTGTCTGCCTGGCTTGCTAGCATGTCTGCCTGCCTGGCTTTTTAGTATATCTGCCTGCATGGCTTGCTGGTATGTCTACCTGAATGTCTTGCTAGTATGTCCGCCTACCTGGCTTGCTAGTATATCTGCCTGTCTGGCTTGCTAGTATGTCTGCCTGCATGGCTTGCTAGTATGTTTGCCTGCATGGCTTGCTAGTATGTTGGTCTGCATGGCTTGATAGTATGTCTGCCTGCATGGCTTGCTAGTATGTCTGCCTGCATTTGCTTGCTAGTATGTGTACCTGAATGTCTTGCTAGTATGTCTGCCTTCCTGGCTTGCTAGTATGTCTGCCTGCCTGGCTTACTAGTATGTCTGCGTGCATGGCTTGCTAGTATGTCTTCCTGCATGGCTTACTAGTATGTCTGCCTGCATGGCTTGCTAGTAAGTCTGCCTGCCTGGCTTACTATTATGTCTGCCTGCCTGGCTTGCTAGTATGTCTGCCTGCATGGCTTGCTAGTATGTCTGCCTGCCTGGCTTGATAGTATATCTGCCTGACTGGCTTGTTGGTATGTCTGCCGGCCTGGCTTGCTAGTATGTCTGCCTGCATGGCTTGCTAGTATGTCTGCCTGCCTGGCTTGCTACTAGTATGTCTGCCTGCCTGGCTTGCTAGTATGTCTGCCTGACTAGCTTGCTAGTATGTCTGCCTGCCTGGCTTGCTAGTATGTCTGCCTGCCTGGCTTGCTAGTATGTCTGCCTACCTGGCTTGCCAGTATGTCTGCCTGCCTGGCTTGCTAGTATGTCTGCCCGCGTGACTTGCTAGTATGTCTGCCTGCCTGGCTTGCTAGTATGTCTGCCTGCCTGGCTTGCTAGTATGTCTGCATGCTGGCTTGTTAGTATGTCTGGCTGCCTGGCTTGCAAGTATGTCTGGCTGCCTGGCTTGCTAGTATGTCTGGCTGCCTGGCTTGCTAGTATGTCTGCCTACCTGGCTTGCTAGTATATCTGCCTGCCTGGCTTGCTTGTATGTCTGCCTGCCTGGCTTGCTAGTATGTCTGCCTGCCTGGCTTGCTAGTATGTCTGCCTGCCTGGCTTGCTAATAAGTCTGTCTACCTGGCTTGTTAGTATGTTTGCCTGACAGGCTTGCTAATATCTGGCTGCCTGGCTTGCTAGTATGTCTGACTGCCTGGCTTGCTAGTATGTTTGACTGCCTGGCTTTCTAATATGTCTGGTTGCCAAGCTTGCTAGTATGTCTGCCTGCCTGGCTTGCTAGTATGTCTGCCTGGCTTGCTAGTATGCCTGTCTGGCTTCCTAATATGTCTGGCTACCTGGCTTGTTATTATGTCTGCCAGGCTTGCTAGTATGTCTGTCTACCTGATTTGCTAATATGTCTGCCTGGCTTGCTAGTATGTCTGTTTACCTGACTACCTAATATGTCTGCCTGTATTTATTACCTTTTTGGATGTATGGTTGTTGGTGCATTGTAGAGAATACACAGTAGATCACTTCAGAAGTTAACTGAGTAAGGTAACAAGTTTTATATCTGGCCAGCCGAGATCCTACCTGACTCTTGTCTGGTGAGATACTGAGACCTGCCTCGAGAGAGGGGCAAGTGCCGGCTCTGAAGGAAATGACGTCAGAGGCCTACTCGCTTGTGATTGGTTATGTTATGAAGGTGTGCCCCAGGGTAGTGTTCTGAGCACTACTCTTTTTCTGGTTGCCCTCAATGGTCTTCTTTCATCTCTTCCTTCTTGTGTCTTCTCCGCTCTCTATGTCGATGATCTTACCCTTTGTTGTCAGGGTGATGATTCGCCTCTCCTTCAGCGCCGGCTTCAACTTGCAATTGATGCCGTGTCGTCTTGGGCCACAGATCATGGCTTCAAGTTCTCTACTTCTAAGACTTGTGCCATGACTTTTACGCGGAAACGGGTCGTTCTTCGTCCCTCTTTGTCACTTTATGGTCATCCCCTTGAATACAAAGATTCCGCGAAGCTTTTGGGGTTATTCCTTGACACTCGTTTGTCTTGGTCTCCCCATATCTCTTACCTCCGTGTTGAGTGCTCTAAGGCCCTTACCCTCCTTCGGGTCTTGTCCCATACTTCTTGGGGGGCAGATAGGCGCACTCTCCTTGCTTTACATTCCTCTCTCGTCCTGTCTAAGCTCGATTATGGTTGCCCTGCTTACTCGTCTGCTTCTCCTTCTACTCTTCGCCGTCTTGATGCTTTGCATCATACTGGGTTGCGCCTCAGTTCCGGTGCCTTTCGTTCGACTCCCATCCTTAGCTTGTATGTTGACACTGGCTTCCTGTCTCCCCGGGACCGCCGTGATCGCTACTGTCTTCGCTATCTTGCGCGGTCCTTGCAACATCCTTCCTCTCGCCTCTGTCGTGCTTTAACTTTTGCCACTCCTGCGGTTCCTGTTCCTCTTCACCACCTCCCTCTTTCTGTCCGGTTATCTCGCCTACAGGATTCTCTTTCCGTTCGTATTTCTGATGTTTCTCCTCGTGTTGTTCCTTCTTTGCCACCGTGGAGGGTCCCTCTTCCGCGGTTTTGTACATCCTTGACCCGTATCACTAAAGCTTTTACCCCTCCTACGGTTCTAAAACGCCTTTTCCTCGAGCACTTTTCTTCTCACTCCCGCTCCGTTTCTGTCTTCACCGATGGGTCTATGTCAGCGGACTGTGTTGGCTACTCTGTTGTTTTTCCTGATCGCACTTATATGTGTCGCTTACCTCCGGAGACTAGCATCTTTACAACGGAACTTTATGCTATTCTCTATGCTCTTCGTCTCCTACTTTCTCGTTGTCAGTCTTCCTTTTTAGTTGTTGTTGACTCTCGTAGTGCCCTCATGGCTCTCGGGTCCTTTAATCCGGTTCATCCAGTAGTTGTCGAGATCCAGCATTGGCTGTTTCTTGTTCACAGTAAATTTAAGTCGGTTGAATTTTGTTGGGTTCCCAGTCATATTGGTGTGTCTTTAAATGAGCGTGCGGATGCTGCCGCCAAGGAAGCTGTCCGCTCTTGTCCCATCTCTCGTTAAGGCATTCCGTATTCCGACTTTTACCCGGTTATCCATTCCTCAGTCCTTACCCGCTGGCAGGCTTCTTGGTTGTCTGTTACTGGTAACAAGCTACATACTCTTAAATGTTGTGTTTCCTCGTGGCCGTCCTCCTTCCACCGTAACCGGCGGTGGGAAACAGCTCTGGCGAGGTTGCGTATTGGCCATACTCGCTTAACTCATGGTCACTTGATGGAGCGCCGCCCTGCTCCTTATTGTCCTAGTTGCATTGTCCCTCTTACGGTCGTGCATGTCCTTCTTGAATGTCCTGACTTCCAGGACGAGTGTATGTCTTGCTTTCCGACCGCCCCTCGCGGTCACCTGTCCCTCGATAGAATTCTTGGTGACTCGGATACTTTTGATATCGTTCGCCTTATGCGTTTTTGTTCTCGTATTGGCATGCTTGGTGATATTTAGCGCCCTCTGATTATTTTGCGTATTTGATGGTGCTACATAGCCTTCCCGGTTTGGTGCCTTCTTTTCATAATTACTTACTTACTTACTTACCCCAGGTAGGCAGACTGTAAAATCCAAAATTAAATCCTGTGTTATTTGCCGGAGATACAATGCCAGAGTGTGTCCATATCCAAGAACATTATCCACTTCCAAAGGAACAAGTTGTACATATTCATCCCTTTGAGACTACAGAAGTAGATTTCAAAGGAGCACTAACACTAACAGGCACTAAGGAAAAAAAACAGTAAAGGAATATATCTGTCTTTTCACTTGTGCCACAACAAGGGCAGCCCATCTAGAAGTGACTCCTGATATGAGTGCCGAGGCATTCTTACAGGCTTTCCGCTGGTTTGCTTCACGTATATCCTGTCCATAGTTCATGATCTCAGACAATGGGTCCAACTTAGTGGCAGTAGAAGCATGTCTGAGGAAAGTCTGGACACATCCAAAGGTGCACACGGCCCTAAATCAATGGCAGTGCCACTGGAAATTCATATCTCCCAGAGCATCATGGCATGAAGGCTTCTATGAACGCATGATTGGTACGGTGAAACATTCTCTACGGAAAACCCTACACCGCCAAAAGATTGACCTACAGGAGCTCCAAACTGTAGCCATAGAGATAGAAGCACGAGTTAATACCCGACCACTTGCCTACCTCTCTGATGATGTTTTGCAGCGTGAACCATTAAGTCCAGCTCATCTGATGTATGGGAGACCTCTCAGCACCCTAGTGTCCCTTACGGACGAGGAACCAGAGGATCATATATCTTCATATATCTGAGAGAGTGATTTGGTTCAACGTCTCAAACATCTATCCGGGGTGATAAGTCGGTGGAATGACATATGAACTCAAGAATACCTTACTGCTCTGAGGGAGTATCATTACGGGGAAAACAACCCCTACAGCAGAATTAACTTGAACCCTGGTGACATAGTTCTGGTGGACAGCGATGGGCCACGCTCAGAGTGGCCTATAGGTCAAATAGTCTCTGTTCATCCAGACAGCCAGGGTATCTTGAGAATAGTGAAAGTAAAATGCAGAGGCAACACTACTCTCAAAACATTAGAGAAATTGGTTCCTTTAGAACTGGCAGGAAAAGAAGACGTTCAACGACTTTCAGCACCCGAAGTGCCAGTACGGGACATCCGTCCCCAAAGAACTGCTGCACAACAATGCAAACTCAAATTAAAGCAATGCTATAATTCTGAAGGAGAGGAATAAAGTCATCGCAGTCCTTACCAGGACTTGGACCTGTGTTCCCCCCCCCCCCAAGGGAATTATGTCGGAAATCCGACACACATAATAACATAAGTTACCCCCATAAAGAAAAAGAGAATGGGTGATTACGTGACGTCATCGACACCACGTATTTATATCAAACTCTAATTTCTTTTAAACATTAGTCTAGTGTTTATACTTAATAAAAAAGTGTTTACTAGGACTGAATATAATTAACAACAACAACAAGTACAGCTTGACTCCCTTGCTACTGTTAAATTAAATAAAATCATAAGTAGAACCAAAACATTGGCCCTAGGGCGTCGTCACGTACACCAGAATCATAACAAAAACAACACGAAACACGTGCTCCTGAGAGTTGTGATACTTGTCTCCCACGATAGACTTACTCCATCCCCAGAGCTCTACAACAGCGACACCTCTGCTACAAACAGCAGCATTTGAGTTTCTGACTACCTTGTATTCTGTTTTATTTGATGCATTATTTAATATAGATTAGTGGCCGGTTATTAGCAGGAGAAAACCCACAACTAAGTACGTTTACTCAGCTCTACACACACACACACACAAACAACAGTAAAGGAACAGGTTATGAAATTAAAGATAGGGGCAGAAGGATTCACTATAAATGACAAGGAAGTGTGTGAGGAACTGAATACGAAATTCCAGGAGGTCTTCACCTTAGAGCAAGGAGAAATCCCAGAGATGAGAGAGGGAATAGCTAACCAGGAACCACTGGAAGAGTTTGAGATTGCCAGCAGGGAAGTAAGGAAGTGTTTACTAGAGTTGGATGTGACAAAGGCTATAGGCCCAGATGGAATCTCCCCTTGGATACGAAAGGAAGGAGCAGAAGAACTGTGACTACCACTCTCCATAGTGTATAACAAATCACTGGCAACAAAGGAACTGCCAGAAATTTGGAAAGCAGCTAACGTAGACCCGATATACAAGAAAGGGAATAGACAGGAGGCACTGAATTACAGGCCAGTGTCCCTAATCTGCATACCATGCAAGCTGATGGAGAAGATTGTGCGAAGAAAGCTAGTGGAGCACCTGGAGCGAAAGAACTTTGTAACTCAGCATCAACATGGGTTCAGGGATGGCAGGTCCTGCCTGCCAGGGTTACTTGAATTCTACGACCAGGCAACAAAAATAAGGCAAGAAAGAGAAGGGTGGGCAGACTGCATATTTTTGGATTGTCAGAAAGCCTTTGATACAGTGCCACACAAGAGGCTAGTGAAAAAGCTGGAGATGCAGGCTGGAATGAAAGAGAAGGAACTCCATTGGATACAGGAGTACCTAAGCAACAGGAGACAACGAGTCAGTGTGAGGGGTGAGGTCTCAGATTGGCGAGACGTTACAAGTGGAGTCCCGCAGGGGTCAGTCCTTGGACCTATACTGTTTCTGATATATGTAAATGATCTCCCAGACGGTATAGAATCGTTTCTCTCAATGTTTGCCGATGATGCAAAAATTATGAGGATTGAAACTGAGGACGATAGTAGGAGGCTACAAGATGACCTAGACAGACTGAGTGAATGGTCCAACAAATGGCTGTTGAGGTGCAACCCGAGTAAATGCAAAGTAATGAAACTAGGCAGAGGAAACAGGAGCTCAGACACAGGATACAGAATAGGAGATGAAGTACTTAATGAAACAGAGAGAAAGATCTAGGAGTTGATATCACACCAAACCTGTCTCCTGAAGCCCACATAAAAAGAATAACGTCTGCGGCATATGCGAGGCTGGCTAACATCAGAACAGCGTTCAGGAACCTGTGTAAGGAATCATTCAGAATCTTGTACACCACATATGTAAGACCAATCCTGGAGTATGCGGCCCCAGCATGGAGCCCGTACCTTGTCAAGCACAAGACGAAGCTGGAAAAAGTCCAAAGATATGCCACTAGATTAGTCCCAGAACTAAGAGGCATGAGTTACGAGGAAAGGCTGCGAGAAATGCACCTTACGACACTGGAAGACAGAAGAGTAAGGGGAGACTGTCACAACCTACAAAATCCTCAGAGGAATCGACCGGGTAAACAAGGATAAACTATTCAACACTGGTGGGACGCGAACAAGGGGACACAGGTGGAAACTGAGTATCCACATGAGCCACAGAGACGTTAGAAGGAACTTTTTTAGTGTCAGAGTAGTTAACGGATGGAACGCATTAGGCAGTGATGTGGTGGAGGCTGACTCCATACACAGTTTCAAATGTAGATATGATAGAGCCCAGTAGGCTCAGGAATCTGTACACCAGTTGATTGACAGTTGAGAGGCGGGACCAAAGAGCCAAAGCTCAACCCCCGCAAGCACAAATAGATGAGTACAAATAGGTGAGTACATATTCCATGTCATACCTGTACTTATATGTTTAGGGAACCATTATTAATTCCTTACATCCCAAACAGGTAATTGTGAGGGTAAATTAGTGAAGCAGGAAGCTGGCTCCCAACATAATTATAGGAATAGTTACCTGCTGTACATCAAGCCTTGTAGGCCTCCAGACAGGCGCCATTACGTGGCACTCTGAGGCACAGGGCCACACCCAATTCTGATGCTACAATTACACAGCCTTAGCAGCCCCCACCAGCAGTAGCAGCTATGGCCCTTGTGTGTTTATACTGTAGACATAGTATTAGTAGTTATTAATTTAATTTGCTGTAATAATAGTAGATTAGACCACCATATGTGGTATGATTAATAATTATAATTGTAACAATAAGGTAAACAAATACTGCTTGTACCATTTACATAAGGTGGTACAAGTTGCATTTGTCCCTCCCATTGTGTGTGATAAGTTCTAGCAGCTGAATCAGAATATACAGTCCACTTACTAACTAAAAATAATCAAATAAAAATTAAAGTGAAATAAAAAATAAGAATAAAGTATATACTTGAATATTTACAGAATAAAAACAAATAAAGGTTACTAGGATTTTCCCACAGAGGGTTAGGACGTCCAGATTAGCGGCACTCATCCCGAGGTCGATGGTTGGGGGGGGGGGGGGGAAGCGTTTTTTTGTCTTCTTCCCATACAGAGGCCGTCCGCCAGTGACGACCTGGATTGGATGGGCTAGCCCAACATGCCTCAGCTGCAGACTGTTCCCAGGCACTCCTTTAGTCCGAGGTAGAACAACTCGCTGTCATCATAGTCGCCATTGCAGTCGATGCTGTTATTTGTGGGCCCACTGCGCCAGTTGTTGTTATTTCTCTACTTCACATCCGGAAATAGTAGTTAGCAGCTGTATATAACTCCAGTATGAAAATAGAGTTAGTTTCGACTAGTCTCGTTGAAATACACAACTATATATTTGAATAAAGTCTGTGACAGTCCAATAATAAATGTCACTTTTTTTTTTTTTTGCATCCCCAATCAGCATATCTCTTTCTTCTTCTGTTAAAGCTGTCGATAGTTCTAAAGCCAAGGATGACATATCGAGAAACGGTCCATTCATCCCTTTAATGCTGAATTCGAAGTATGTATCTCTAAATATATTAACCCAAGAATTTACCGGCAAAACGTCAATTGTATGATGTGAGGCAATAGTAGCCTCAGTCATTATAGATGAAAATGATTTAGGAAAAGCATCGGTTATTGCGGCCGTATAATTCCCCTGTGGCACTTGCAGGCCCACCGTGCTGTCTTGACACAATAGTTGTTTCAATAGTGATTCAGATTGAGCAAACACACTATAATTCTCCCCGGTGATTTTCTTGATAAAAGTTGTGTTTTACTTTCGTTTTTTTTTTGTCTTCTTAATCTTTCGTTTTTTTTTCTCTTAACTCGCCTGCCCGTAAATTGCTTACCAACAGTTTTTACTGTTTCTAAGTTCTGATGTTCAAGCGACTGTTTCATTGTGTGTCCTGTGCTGTTTATGTCTTGTATGACATCCTGCCCCTTACTCAGTGCCTCGGGAGCTAAAATTCTCATCAAGAATGGCGCTGCTCTCCATGCCAGTCCAGTTTATAAAACTAAAAATGCCACCTTGCATACATGTCGCCTAGTACTGTTGAAAATTCGTATATCCCTCAAACTAGCCCCTCTTCCAGAAACCGATGGTGTCAGGAATATTAATAACTCGTTGACCGACGGCGGGATAAAATCGTCGCACATTTTGAGACTAGTTATGAGGAAATGAAGATTGTGGGCTTTTAATGCGCAATTATATAAGCCCCAAGGCCGGTCTTATATGCAAAACTGGTATAGTGCAGCCTCGCGCATCAAAATAAACGGGCTTATCTTCTTCATCTGTTATTGTATTGCTCACACTGTCGACAATTGACGTGTTTAGTGTTTTATATAACTACTTGATACCACTTTCACCCCCATTTAACTTCCAGTATATTAACTAACTGATTACCGTAACTCAGAAGCATAATTTTGTCGCAATAAATGCTTAAATTATCCATCAATCCCGTCAGCTATGGTGGGTAGGAATACGCATCTGTCTTCCTGGCAGCTTCATATTTTAAGGGAGCATATTACGGAAAAATGCGATAAATGAAAAATGAAACGATTTCAATCAAACTTTTTTGACTAGTTGTATATAAATTTTAGTTCAACTGGCCCAATTCTCATCATTGTAGCATAAATAGTAAGGGAGAAAAAAAATATTGAATTATGTGTCAATTTTTTTCCAAAGTGGTCAAATTTAACATCAAACAAAAGTGTCAAGTGAAATCATGTTTATGACTTTAAGCTATCACAATAGCATATAATAAAGTATTTTAATATTCAGTTTTATGCCCAAATAAAAAAAATATATATTTTTTTTCATATTTTTTATCAGCCGATTTGCATGAAACTTATACACCTTGCAAAACGTATGCCTATCTGTAATGATGCAAAGTTTGGAGGAAATTGGTTAAAGTCAACTTCAACCACAGGTGGCAGAGTGTTTGATCTTATTTATTTTCAAGTAACATAATATTGCATCTCCTCTCTCATTTTTGTTCAATTTACATGAAGTTTACACCTTATATGTAGAGTTGACGTCTCTTCAATAATGCTAAAACACTTTATTCCTAAGTTCATTTATTGATTTTATAACTCTTTGCAAACATGAAATATTGGCATATATTTTTGGGGCAACTTTGACTACTTGTATTAGTAAAACTAAACATTTTTTGGATAATCCTTTTTAGCCAAATTCTTTAATATATGCTAATATGATATATGAGTGTCATAGAAATTATGTCATTTGAAACTTGTGGTTGTAGTTAATTATTAAAAATGTGTAAAATTCGTTGGAAAAACAAAAAAATATCTCCCTTTCTATATAGGGTGCGATACAGAAACATATAACAGTTTCAGCCCTTCTTATATACAAGTAGTAAAAAAAAGTTTGATTGACATTAAACAACATTTAAAAAAGCGTAATACACCCCCATAAACTCCAAAGTATATGTCATAATCTTGACTGACCTTGGTGCCTATTACTTTCCCTATAGCGCGCCGAACGATAGCGAAATTCGACGTACAATATTGTACTCCAATTCTGTCGGTCTTTGAAACTGTGTTAATATGGCTTCACTGTATGCATCATTAAATTTATTGCGACTAGATCTCGAATCGTATCTTATAAATGTCGTCCCGTATTTAGGATAATGGTTGTTATAAGCTTTGTATATAAAGCACAGTTCATTACTCGTCAATATATTGGCTATTTCATTATTTATCACATATTAATTTTGATTAATAATCACATAATTACTAGTCACATAATTAATTTGAATGTAAAACGTTGTTTATCAGCAAAAACGTCTAATTAGAATATTTTAAGCCATCATTTCTGCATTAATGCATATCAAACCGACCCATATATAACTTTCTAGATCATCTTTCATAATCACACAATGAGATCTGGGCAGCAATAATTGCTGCAGACACATTTCATAGGAACGCTTGGGATTCAAATTAAATTGTTTATGCAGGCGATTTGAAAAGGCAATAGGTATGTAATCACGATATAGATCCATATTGGCGACGTTTGTGGCATATGTTACATGTGCATCCATATTGGCGTCAGTCTCAGGTTGTGGACCGATGACCAATAAATGGCTAATGATTATAAGTGGGTTTTAATACGCTAACCACGAAGGTGCGGCCTTGCCCCCTACTAGCGTCGACCTTACTTTGCTTGGGAGCAATGCCGGAGGGAACGCTGGGCATAACCTGCTTCCTCTTCAAACCTTCATTGAAAATCTGGCGACGGGTGGTTGTTTCTAAACAGATCTGGGGAAATTGAAGTTACATTAAAGAAAAATTTTGTCAGAGGCAGTTCAGCAGGTGAAAATAAAGCATTTTGAACTGTCATTCTATAGATAGTATCATTAATTATATGCAAATCAGTAACAGTACTCAGAAAATTACTATTAACATCCCATTTAACATGTCTGCCTTCATCAAAATATTTTAAAAGCCTGAATTTGGTTACGGTGCCCTCTCCTATTTCTTCCCAATGCCAGGGTTAAGAGTTATATCCACTTACCTTGCATGTTCCCTGAGATGCAGGGAGTAATTTGGTATAAGAGGCTACTAGTTAGGTCACGTATTTATGGAGAAATGATCATTTATGAGTTCTGCAGGTAAGGGGGCTTACGCCCCTAATACTTACAAAATGGCGACGTCTCTAGGATTTTGGTGCCTAGACCGGAGGGTGCCAGCAAGCTGGTGATTGACTGGCCGAGGTCACATGACCTGACTGACCAATTAGAGCTTGCTGTGACGTCAACGGGAGGCCTGGCACAGGACGGCAGGTCACTGCACCAGCAGAGTTCCACAGGCTTTTGACGCAAGCAGAAGTGCATCAGTGAGCTCTCGAGATTGGAGGTTCTGGGAGCCTTGCTCAGATGATTTGAGCAGCCATCGCAGCCTACCATTGTCGCAGAAAAATAGGTACTCCAGGGGCCGGATTCAGGAAGGTACTTACGAAGGTTTTTCCTCTTAGCTAAGAACGTTTTCTTTCTTAGAGCCTTCGTGGCGGCTACGTCCATATTCAAGTAGCTACACTAAGTTGAAAAACCTTCGTAAGTTCATTCTGGGATTTAAGTGTGGTTTCGACCACTCGTAGCTTTACGTAAACTGGATATAAGTCATTTTTTCTCTACTACATAACACTGGGATCGATTTATGATATTGGAACATGACCAAAATATTATAGCTGGTGAATCTAGTGAAGAGGAGTCCTTCGTGTTAGTTATATATGCATTCTCTGCTTGAAACTTGAAGTAAACATGTGTTTGATGATAGTAGAATTAGTTTTATAATAGCAAGATATTATACCAGTAGTTATTAAGTAAATAAACACTGAACATGAAATATGAGAGGTGATGAGCCCTGCCTGATGGGATCATTTACTATCACCAAATGCCCCTGTTCACCTAGTAGTAAGGGTGTACCTTATCTATACATACCCACTTCTAATTTATTTAGTTTGGTTTTATTTTGAAATTAAATCTGGGTGAGACATAAAATAAAAATATGCTGCACAAATGATGTTAGGTAAGGAGAAGGGTAAAAATGTAAAAAACTTAATTCATTGAATACTTAAAGCTATAATTATGACTATATAGACTATTAAAAAAGAGAGAGGGAAGTAGGGGTCTAAGACCTCGTCCTGTTATACAATTTGGGTGTAGAACAAGTAATTATCAAAAGAACGCACCATGCCGGGAAGGCTATGTAGCAATAAGGCAGAGAGGTGAGGCAGCTACTTATTTGAGAAATGCTTATTTTTTTTACCTTATAAGCTGAGGCAACTTAATTTATTTGAGGAATACTCAGCTGATTCCTCTACATTTAGCATGGAACAAATTTGTGTCCAAGACCTCTTCCTGTTACACAATTTGGCTGTGTGTAACCAAACTAGAAGTGCTCTACAAATCAAGGGACCCAGAATGTGGAATGACCTCCCGAATCATGTCAAAGGCTGTACCTCTCTCAACCAGTTTAAGAGTTAAACCAAGTACTACCTAATTAACTCCATGTAACCTAACTTACCTCCTAAATGTCAACCCATGTCTTGCTATTTTTTAAACAACGCTGTTCACCAACATGTGCAATTGCTGATTTATGCTATGTTAACCCCCCCTTTTTGTATTTTTTATTCCTTCTTTCAACACAATTTATACCTAATCCCGATTACTATTAAGTTTTAGTCTGTGTTTTTTCCCCCCACACCTTGCCGAAATGCTATGAGTATTAGTGGCTTTAGGTATTGTATGTACTAGCTCTGTCTATAAATCCAACATTATGTTTGTAAATCAACTGTATATACTTTTCCTGAATAAAATGTATTTATTATTTATTTTTTAATCAGTAAGTAAGTATTAAAAGAAGGCACCAAGCTGGGAAGGCTATGTAGCACCATTGTGTGTAACAATAAACCAAATTTTTTTTTAACAAATAATGCACCTGTATGGTAAAACAAATCCTGTCAGCTGTAAAAATATTGATGCAGTTATTTAAATGAAAAATATAATGAAAGAAATATTACTGGTTTATTTTTATCCTATCTTTTTGTACTGTACAGTATATCCAAGGAAGTGAATAATTGAGACATAATGCACAATTTAATGAATGATTAGCATGGATTAGCAGTTCAAAAGAAATATGACTATTACATATCAACATGAGATCTTAATGATCTATGGTCAACATGATTTAATAAGGATAATACAGTACTGTATTTGTAATAATACAAACTATAATTTAAAATCTTTATTACTGATTTTTTTTATTAAGAAGATTAGGTATACACAGCAATGTGCTGCTACCCTATTCTATATGGAATATTACACAGTGTAGATAAAAAACTAGCTATAAGTTTATCTAATACTCCCATCTCACAGGATGGTTAGACATACTGTACATGGAATCAATTTAGAAAATACCAGCCTCAATACAAAAAACAAATCAACTCTGACTAAACAACTCTTCGCGATTTTCACAAGAGGTAAGCACTGAATCATGGAAACATTATATTATAATTACTCTTACCAGTTTCTACAAGACTCCTCTCAAACAATGTATTTTTAAACATGTTTAGGTATACACAGCAATGTGCTGCTTCCCTATTCTGTATAAAGGACCACACAGTGTAGATCAAAAACCAGCTACAAGCTCATCCAACATCCTCACCTCACAGGATGGCCAGTCATACATGAAATTAGGAGAGAACAAAATACTTAATGCTGATCTATTAGCCTCCACTGGCAAAATCTGGGTGCAGCACAAGAATATCTTCCAATATTCCTGAGTGTATGAAGTAATTACAGAGCTCAAAATACCTCATACTATTTGGTATGAAGTCACTGATAACAGGACAATCACAGATATAGTGTTGGAGAGTATGTTCTCTCAAGTAGGACTGAAAATAGATGTTTTTTTCCACCAAGAGGGCTATAAACCCATGGAACTGCCTACCCGCTGAAGCCGTAAATGACAAATTCCAGCTAAAAATTATCATTAAGACAATTGGCGGGCCCTTTAACAAGCCATTGGCTTTGTCCTCTTCGAGGCCACTAGATAGTTAGTGGCCCTTGGGTAAATTCAGTAAATATATACAATAATTGACAGCGCATCTTCCGAGCAACAAGGACAGCTACACAGTATCTCTTAGAATTACGTAGGTAAACAACAAATGTAACATATTTGTTTACTACAATGTCGGTGCTGACTGTAGAAGTTGAAAAAAACATTGTTTTACTCCGAAATATACTAATTTTATAAGAAAATTCGACGTAAATAGGAGGCAGTAGAGCTCCGTTAAGCCAGCGCTAAATCTTCAATATGAAGAATGTTGCTGCTCTCTGATTGGCCAAACGAAACACAGTAGTGACCTCTATCGGCACGCAGGTGAACCAACAAATTCCTTCCTAAGTGGACGTTATTGAATTACACCTAAGCATCTTCTTAGGGCACACTTAGGAACCTTCGTAGCAAACCCACTTACAAAGAAATACACAGAGCTTCCTGAATCTAGGTCCTGGGGAGTACGAGGAAGCAGAGTTTAGTGGGCAAAGAAGTGCCAAATACTCGTGGCTATTAGTCGGTGACTGAAGGTGATCGGCTGCGCACTGAGGGCAAGTTCTGGCGCCCTGCATTTCCCGCCCAGATACGATGTGGAGTGCTGTTGTGACTGGGTCACCTCTACCGAAGTTCTGGAGGGAAGACACCGCATCCAGATCCAAGAGTAAACGTCTCGTTGAAGGATCCAGTGTGGACAGTGACATGATCAGTGATCACTGGTTGGACCAGCTCAGAAAACATGAATCCAGGGAATAGGTACAGAAAAGATGCGATTTCTCCACAATGCCTGAGGACCTGTGATACGCAACCGGAAAGCTGAAGAGCGACCTGGGAACCGTGTACCTTCTACCATCGGAGGAAAGGCGTCGAAGGACAGGAATGATTAAGGTAGATCATTATTTCCCTTCCATTGCCTCTTGATGACTAGGCTAGGTAGGCCCAGTACATATATATATATATATATATATATATATATATATATATATATATATATATATATATATATATATATATATATATATATATATATATATCGTACCTAGTAGCCAGAACACACTTCTCAGCCTACTATGCAAGGCCCGATTAGCCTAATAAGGCCAGTTTTCATAAATTAATTGTTTTTCGACTACCTAACCTAACCAAACTTTTTCGGCTACCTAGCCTAACCTAACCTATAAAGATAGGTTAGGTTAGGTTAGGTAGGGTTGGTCAGGTTCGGTCATATATCTACGTTAATTTTAACTCCAATAAAATAAAATTGACCTCATACATAATGAAATGGGTAGCTTTATCATTTCATAAGAAAAAAATTAGAGAAAATATATTAATTCAGGAAAACTTGGCTTATTAGGCAAATCGGGCCTTGCATAGATGCAGGCCGAGTACGACGTTCTGGCTACTAGGAATGACATATTATATATATATATATATATATATATATATATATATATATATATATATATATATATATATATATATATATATATATATATATATATATATATATATATATATATATATATATATATATATATATATATATATATTTTGACGGTAATCTCTTTCAAAAGAGATTGAGCCTGCTCTTCCCTACATAAAGTTACTCATATATATACAACAAGAAGATGCTAACTTCAAGATATGTATATCAGTAGCACAAAACGTTTTGACCAGGGGTTAAAACGTACCCTAAAATCGCTCCACTCCACACTCCCTCCGGCCGGGTCGCCACCGTCGTCAACAACCAAACTACCACGTCAAGCCAGCGCTCTTCCCGATTGGTGGATCAACGACTGTACTCGATGCCAGCGCCATCTACACCCCCCATATAAATAGCCACACACGAGCTGTGGACTTCAGAATATCTTAGTGCTCTAAGAGTTGACATCTCTCTCTGGCATACTAAGCTGTCTGTATACTAAGGGAGGTCTCAGCCAAGGTCAATATTCTCAACACCATTTATTATTTTGTCTTACATATACAATATTATATTTTATATTGTGTTCTTGCATAAATACACAGTTTCGATTGATCGAAACTGTGAACGCCAAGAAATCCGGACTCCACCTGCCAAAGATTATTGGGGAATATAAACCTGGATATGCGTATGGAAATGTCAAGACACACAAGCCTGGAAACCCAATTCGGCCAATCATCAGCCAGATACCCACACCCACGTACAGTCTGGCAAAACGACTCAACGGCTTGCTGACCACTTATATCCCTTGCACCTTCAGCCTGAAGTCTCCAAAGGAATTTGTTGACTTACTGCGGGGAACACAGGTCGCAGGGATAAGAGCCTAGTTGGACGTAGAATCACTGTTTACCACCGTACCTGTGGATGAAACAATCGGGATGATAGCGGACATAGTGTATCGTGATCCGGCCTGTACTCCTCTTGACATACCAGAAAACATTCTAAGGAAACTACTCCAAGCTTGTACTAAAGAGGCACCCTTCTTGAGCCCGCATGGGCACATATATAAGCAAGTGGATAGGGTCGCCATGGATTCTCCCCAAGGTGTCCTGTTTGCGAACTTCTACATGGGTACCGTCGAACAAAAGGTCCAAGTCGACATGAAATTGAAACCGGCCATATACTGCAGGTATGTTGACGACATTTTTACACAGGTACCTGATGTCAGACATCTGCAGGAGCTGAAAGAGGCATTTCAGCGGAATTCTATGTTGCGTTTCACTTACGAGATGGAGAAGGATGGGAAGCTGACCTTTCTAGATGTAACAGTCATGAAAAGGAGCGGAGGTTTCCACACTACAGTCTACACTAAGGAAACAAACATAGGAATGTGCCTCAATGCCAACAGTGACTGCCCAGACAGGTACAAGAGGAGTGTTATTAATGCTTATGTCGACCATGCTCTCAGCCAAGCTCAGGATGGAAGCAAGTCGATGAAGAACTCTGTAGGGTAAGGCAGGTCCTAGTCGACAATGGCTTCTCCAATGGTTTTGTTGAAGACATCATAAGAAGGAAGGTGAAACGCCATGTAACCTCTGAAGAGACAACTAACACAACACCTTTACCCCCTATTAGACTATTTTACAGGAAATTCTTTTCCACAGCTCATAAAACGGAGGAAAGGGTCCTGAAAGATATTGTTGATAGGAACGCTATCCCTACAGACAAAAATCAGAAGATACAACTGACGATTTACTATAAAAACAAAAAAACGGCCAGCCTACTCATGAGAAACTCTCCAGACACAATGCAGAACGCTTTAAAAGAGACCAACGTCGTTTATGCCTTCAAATGCCCACTTGGGGACTGTAAGCCTCAAAGAACTCAGTATACTCAACAACATCTCTTTCCAGGCGATTAACGATGCATAAGCACCAGGGCTCCATTAAGGAACATATAATCTCTTCCACATCCAGATCATCACCAGAGAAATCTTAACAAACAACACAGAAATCATCGATAGATACAGCGATAGCAGGCGGCTTGACATCTGCGAGGCGCTACACATCAAGAAGTCAACACCAGCAATCAACAGCCAATTAATGCACAACTATATTCTACCCACTTCAAGACTCTGCACCAATATAGAAGCATCAAGAAATATGGGCCAATAGGCCTTTTGCAGTTACTTCCATTCTTCCCTTTAATTTACCCAATCTATACCCTTTGTTTCGTGTTCTGGCTTGTGTTGAAAGTTTTGTTCACCTCATCCAAAACTGTTGTAACATATCACCTCACCCAAATGCGGGTATATAAGATGAAAGCTGTTTAAATTATAGCATAGTAGAACTCTGTTTAGTGTTTGCAGGTTATAGTTGTGTGTGTGTAAACTAAAGTCTTTGAAAATGTAATAAGTTATTACGAAACGCTTTCAAGTGTCATGTCAGACTAGAAATAAAAATTAATTTTGGAGAACTGATTTTTCAATTACCATCGACAGTGAAAAGAAACATAAGAAATATTGAGAAAATTCGTGTTAGAATTATTAATCTTACTTTTTCGGTCATATTTAATAATACATGTTTACAAGAAAGACTGCTACCAATATATATATATATATATATATATATATATATATATATATATATATATATATATATATATATATAGTAGCGTATATATAGTGTACCTAGTAGCGTTCTGGCTACTAGGTACGACATATATATATATATATATATATATATATATATTATTAAATATGACCGAAAAAGTAAGATTAATAATTCTAACACGAATTTTCTTTATCTTTCTTACATTTCTTTTCACTGTTGATGGTAATTCAAAGATCAATTCTCCAAAATTCATTTTTATTTCTAGTCTGACGCGACACTTGAGAGCGTTTCGTAAAACTTATTACATTTTCAAAGACTTTAGTTTACAAACACACAACTGAAACTGATTAGAGCTTTACACATCTTCGAGGTTTATATCTACATTTGGGTGAGGTGGATGAGGTGAAAAACGAACTTTCAACAATGGGTATTCAATGGGTATTAAATTCCAACACAAGACAGAACACGAAACAATGGGTATTGAATGGGTATTAAATTCAAACACAAGACAGAACACGAAACAATGGGTATTTAATAGAAGTAATTGTAGAAAGCCTATTGGTCCATATTTCTTGATACTTCTATATTGGAGCGGAGTCTTGAAGTGGGTAGAATATAGAATATAGTGCATTAATTGGCTGTTGATTGCTGGTGTTCACTTCTTGATGTGTAGTGCCTCGCAGACGTCCAGCCGTCTGCTATCGCTGTATCTATCGATGATTTCTGTGTTGTTTACTAGGATTTCTCTGGTGATGGTTTGTTTGTGGGAAGAGATTATATGTTCCTTAATGGAGCCCTGTTGCTTATGCATCGTTAAACGCCTGGAAAGAGATGTTGTTTTCTTGCCTATATACTGTTTTTTTTTTAGGCTTACAGTCCCCAAGAGGGCATTTGAAGGCATAGACGACGTTGGTCTCTTTTAAAGCGTTCTGCTTTGTGTCTGGAGAGTTTCTCATGAGTAGCCTACTCATGAGAAACTCTACAGACACAAAGCAGAACGGAAGGTGCCCAGAGTGGGCCATCTCAACAAAAACGGATAAAAACAGGTGGGTGTGCAGTGTATGGAATACAACGGCAGTGAGGGCCACGCTGGCGCCCTCTAGGCCTCCCACGGCTAAGGTGTGGGGGAGGAGGGGGTGTTGTTTTTCGGTCGGGCGAGGGGGGGTCACCCATGTGCCCCCCAGTGTTTATAGAAATACGTTTGGGAAAGAAAAATGAAAATAAAAATCAGCAATAATGGTCAGAGCTAATAGAGCTCACAGTGTGTCGGATTACAAGTGTATGATTCATTCACCATTGTGCAGTGATATACAAGAAATTATACCAGTGTTTAAGTGTCACCCAGACCCCCCCCCCCCTCAAGCTGAGCGAGGTCCGGTCAACCCCCACCTCCTCCCTTGCCCGCCGTCCTCGCTGCACCACAGTACCTCATAATATGCCAACCGGGCCAATCAAAGCCGCTACTAGCCGACAAGACCAAGGCGACAATTGAACTCATAAACAACTTTGAGAAGCAATGGAAAATTAGCCCCAACAAACAAAAGTTCCAGATAATACACATTGCGAAAAGAAACCTAGACCTCATCATCCTTGACAACCAGCCGATCCAATATGCGGAGGTAGGCAGAATACTGGGACTTTTGATAAATAGAACAGGGATACAAATTCATATAAGGGACCGACTAAACAAAGCCAAAGCAGCATTAGGAAAACTGAGAAGATTCCGAAGCCTCAGTACTAACATTCAGATCCACCTATATCAAGCTCTAGTTCGGCCGCATCTAGAATATCCCCCAGTACCACTACATCGAAATGTTAGAGGACCCAATGTTTGAAAGATTACTCCAAGATGAGACGCCCTGCTCCCACAGCTGGTGGCCCAAGAGCCTCGATTCTCTGGACGAAAACCCCGCCCCACAGTATATAATCCCCAGATGAGTTATCGACGATATCGAGTTGTATCATATATATGTATATATATGAACAGTTCATATATGTGTATGTATGTACAACTCGATAAATAATATGTATGTATGACAACTCGATAAATAATAATAATAAAATACAGAGCCTTAAACAGAATAACATGTGTGGAAGCATCGGAGTGTGTATATATGAATGCTACACAGTATTCATCTATGGACATCCATATATGGTGAAACACATGTGAAGAACCTCTCACACACTCACAGCTCCCGGACAAGAGGGAGCCAGCTTAGCCTAGCTGCCAACACCCACACATCGTGTCAGCAAGGCGGACAGCCCGCCTGCTTTCATACCTCTCACTGTATTTCCCACTTCTATACTTCCCTTCACCTATGCCTCTCCTTCCTCTTTACTCAAAAAAAAAAAAAAATACCTCCTGCCATCCCACCACCCCGCCCCCCTTGCGCCTGGGTGTCTCCCACCCACCTATTCACCGCCCACACAGTGCTTGTTGCAGAGATGTGCTACCCTCCATGCACCCAGATATGGCACAGGTCACAGCAGGCATTCAGGTTCCTCCCAAAAGGGAGGGAGACACAAGTACTCATAGGAGTGGTGAGTGTGAGGGACAGCTAGCCACCCCTCCTGCCACCACCCATGTCCACAATCCCACGCCACCACCCCTGTCATCCCTCCCACGCCGGCCGCCAGGGGGATGGAGGGGACTCCACCAACTAACCAGGAACCCCTCAGCCAAGAACAGGGTCCTGGGAACATTGCACCCAGACGTGCAACCAGAGGACCCAGACTCACAGGAACGTGTCGGGTGTGTGACGAATCACACAGCCTAAGAAACGATGGAACCCTACGTCAACACAACAACTGTGAGGGTTCATGGACGGTACCTGTAGAGAGAGAAGGCTCACAGGTTCCCCCGGCACCCCCACACATCCCAGCAAACTTCATGTCATCAGATGACCTCCTGGGGGCCATCAAAGCATCCACCACCAGAACTCTTCCCCACATTCCTAAAGCAGCGCGCCCATTTGCAGCAGGGAAATATACAGACCTTTTAAGGAAAGTAAATGAACGGTCTGCAAATCTTAATGCCGCGGCCACCATCAAAACATGGCATAATTTGCTCCTGTTTGGCAATATTTGCTTAGGCGTACCTGCAAGAGGAGGCAAGTCACTAGCCTCATCAGTCACTAGGGCAATAAATAATTTCCCCAGAGCTGACAACTTGATCCCCATCCCTCCTCAAAGCAAAAACCGTCGTGGAAGACCCAAGAGTTCCAATGACAAATTTAAACTAGGAACACAAGTGACCAAAAAAATTGAAGAGGGCAACACAGTAGGGGCAATTAGGTTACTTACCAGCGAAGACACAATCGCCCCTAGAAATACCGCTACCGCCAACTCGCTGAGAGAGAAGCACCCTCCTAGAGTACCGTGGGAACCCACTGCTCAGGACACAAATGTCCCAGGCATGGGACCTCTATTCCTCCAAGCGTCAGAGGTATGCAAAGCCATCATGTCATTTCCGCCAGGCTCGGCAGGGGGATACACTGGAGTAAGACCTCAGCACCTCAAGGAGATGGTAAACCCAGTTCTCGGAGAAGTTGCAGAGACACTATTGTCAGAGGTCACGAAGTTTGTCAACGACTGCCTCTCTGGATTGATCCCAGATACAATTAAACCCTTTTTCTTTGGAGCATCCCTTTGTGCCCTCAAGAAGAAAGATGGTGGAGTCAGACCCATTGCCGTGGGTAACACACTTCGGCGCCTTGTTGCTAGGGCAGCTGTCAGAAAAATTAGTATAGACGCTGCAACGATGCTTCGACCCCATCAACTAGGTTTTGGTGTCCCCCATGGCTGTGAAGCCGCAGCTCATGCAGCACGAGCCTATATCAAGCACCTCCCAGAAAATAAGGCATTAATTAAATTAGACTTTAAAAATGCCTTCAACCAGGTAAAAAGGGATGTGGTACTGGAAGCAGTTCGAACAAGCTTTCCTTCTCTACTCCCCTTCGTCTCAGCAGGGCACAGTAGGGAATCGACGCCAACATGTTCCCCAAACATGTTCTGTTTGGGGAACATGAAGTTGTTTCTGCAGAAGGTGTCCAGCAGGGAGACCCACTTGCCCCTTTTCTTTTTTGCATGGCTGTTAAAGAGGTCAAACGCAGGTTGACCAGCGAACTCAACATCTGGTTCCTGGACGATGGCACCCTGGCAGGAACACAGGAGTCCCTGCTAGAATATCTACAGCTGGTGAAATCTAAGGGAGAGGAGTTAGAACTCACCCTAAACCCATTAAAGTGTGAAATCATCTCATCTAGCCAACCAACCATAGATGCAGTGCGAATCATATTGCCAGGAGCCCAATTGATCGCTCCCACCGACAGTGCGCTGCTAGGGGCACCTCTGGGCTCGAGCGCCATTGAGGAAGTCCTCAAAGAAAACCTGAACGATCTGAGGAGGATGGAGGGAAGAATAGGGGGCTTTGGACGCCCACGATGCTTTGTACCTTCTCACAAGGTGCCTGGCTTTGCCCAGACTGACCTATTTCCTAAGGTGTGCTCCCTCCTTCGACAGCCCAAAATTAACAGAATATGACACTCCTAAGGTCAATAGCCGTGAAAGTGTTAAACCTCTGCAAGATGACCAATGGGACCAAGCAACGCTCCCAGTTAGACTCGGGGGAATAGATATTCGCAAGGCGACACATTTAGCATTGCCGGCATTCTTATCCTCGACCAGTGCAACAGGTGAATTAGTTAAGGAAATACTACCGGAACACCTAAGAGACTCCATTGGGATTCATGACCCCAAATGGAGCCGGTCAGTGGGATACTCTCGTCAACTCTCATCCTCGACCGACTTTTCCAAATGACTGCAAACAGTCCAAATGGGATAGCCCCATAGTGGAGAACATCGCCACATTATTGCTGGAGGCAGCTTCCAGGAAGGACAAAGCGCGTCTTCTAGCTGTGCAAGCGCCCCATACCGTGGACTTCCTGTTGGCAGTCCCTAATTCCGCCTTGGGCACCCGCCTGGACCATCGGACCCTAAGTATTGGTGTTGCTCTGCGCCTTGCCACCCCTATCTCCACCGAGCACCGGTGTATTTGCGGCCATGCACGGGCAGACCAATACGGCAGCCATGGTCTCATCTGTCGTAAGACACAGGGAAAGATTGCCAGACATGAAGCAGTCAATGACATCATCAAGAGAAGTTTGGCTTCAGCTGGGTGCCCAGCACAAAGGGAACCTCAGTTGTGCAGGCCTGACAACAGTCAAAAACGCACAGATGGAGTCACCCTGCAGCCGTGGAGAGAAGGTAAACAGGTCGTGTGGGACTACACGTGTGCATCCACATTGGCTGATACCTATCTACCTTACAGCGCAGCTGAGGGAGGCGGGGCGGCCACCTTCAGGGAGACCCAGAAAACTAACAAGTACAGGGACCTAGAACGTTGTTACAGGTTCGTGCCAATAGGTTCTGAGACTCTGGGCGCCTGGGGTAAATGTGCACTTAAGTTCCTGAAGGAGGTGGGCGAGGAACTCATTGGGAAGACTAGAGACCCAAGAGCGGCCAGTTTTATGTTCCAGCGCCTCAGTGTCGCTGTTCAGAGGGGAAATGCGTGCTGTATCTTGGGTACGCACCCGACCCCCGAGGAGCTGGACAAGGTCTTCGAACACTGATTGGTATATTGTTATATTAGTGTGTGTTTTCTGTAAACTGTAGCATTGCAATAAAATCAAATAAAAAAAAATAATAGGGGTGGTAGGAGAGGAAAAGATTAAAGTATTCAGTGAGAATCCACAAGGTCTTCTCTGAACACTATTTATTTTCTTCTTCGAGGATGTGGGTCCCTTTAATTAAACCAGTGGTGGTACCCCTAAATAAATATATATATATATATATATATATATATATATATATATATATATATATATATATATATATATATATATATATATATATATATATATATATATATATATATATATATATATATATATATATATATATATATATATATATATATATATATATATATATATATATATATATATATATATGGCACAACTCTCCTAAACACGAGAGTGAAGTATACAACTTTAGAACACTTTCCCACCCTAGGGTTCCCTAGGGTTCGAGTCTCCTGGTGGGAAAGTATTCTAAAGTTGTATATATATATATATATATATATATATATATATATATATATATATATATATATATATATATATATATATATATATATATATAAAAGTTTGTGAGCGTACCACCTCTGGTGCCAATGTGGGGACCCATAGCCTCGGAGAAGAAAATAAAAAGTATTCAGAGGAGACCTTGTGGTTTCTCACTGAACACTAATATTATCTTCTCCTACCACCCCCGTTCTTTTGTATGTACACATATATATTTACTTTATTTGAACTTTGTTACAAAAAAGGAGTTACATATGGGTTACAAAGATGGTTATCATAGGTTGTCGAGTTCCTCCAGCTCCTCAGATGGCGGGCAGGAACCCTGGATGCAGTGCGCATTTTCCCTCTGTATCGCCACACTGAAGCGCTGGAAAAGAAAGCTTGCAGCTCTTGGGTCCCTTGTTGTTTCAATGAGCCTAGAACACAGTTCCTTCAAAAAACTGGTAGCACTTTTACCCCAGGCGCATATATATATATATATATATATATATATATATATATATATATATATATATATATATATATATATTGTGACGGAGTTCCCCCCCTTATAATTCTCCCACGCCTGCAGTAAGAGTCATGTCTACTTTTCCCAAGCGTTCTCTACGTTGCAGGCTACAATTTGATATATGGGAGAGAGTGAAGTGTTCTCGGAGAGCCGAGAAATTTGTGAAATTTAATATTTTGGCCTGTGGCATAGGCCCTTTAGGGAGCCAAGATGGCGCTTGCCTCCCTGATCTCCCGCCAAAACCGTGTGACGTCAGTGGCACCGGATTGGTCGCCTACAGCAATGTGGCACCGGGAGACAATGAAAACCTCCCGTGGCAAAAGTGACGTCACGAAGGAAGGGGGTCCGGCCAGCGCGCCGAGCTGGCGCCAGCAGTCAGACACGACACGTCATAGAGGTCGGACGTGCGATGGTTGGTCCTGTCAGTTGGACAGTTGTTTCCCGCTCCCGTGGATTTACGCGTCACCTGAAGTCCGCCAGTACTCTGAGAAGTCTTCCCTAGTTCATGTGTTGAACCAGAAGAGGGAATTGACGGTTATTTGAGCAACAAGTGCTCCAGTCAGGTACTGTGCAAGAAGCAGTGAAGCCGTGCAGTGACGTATGTGACGTCTGTGGCAGTTCACCAGTTCATGACAGCGTAGTGGCTGACAGAGCCACTGGGTAGCTGAGGAAGAGAGGACTATTTGGGGAATCCGGACGACTGTAGCTGAGACGTAGGCGACAGCCGTTGCTGGGAGAAGACGACGGCCAGGAGACCGACTCCAACCCTTCAAGAAGTCATGAAGGAGGACGGACCTGCAGAGAAGAGGGCACGGAGACGACGCGCTAAACGGTGGGACGACGAGAGGCTCTGGTAGGACACGACGACGTGTGTGTGGGGGCGTTCCCGACACGAGGACCAGGAGCTACATCTCGTCTCTCATCGGAGGATAGGTTGAAGTAGGTGTTTCTAGTTCCCTCCCCATTCCCCTTTAGTTAGCTATATTATTCGGCTATATTATCTAGCCTGAGGATTTTATATGTCGTGAGCAAGTCTCACCCATGTCACGGTGAAGCACCAGTGTGCGAGACAGTACTATCAAGAGTACTTGTAATATTCATGTTTAATTATTGGTGTGTACAGGCACCAGGAACAAGTGATAAATTTACTGTGTTGTGTATATCTTTCTATAGATTTTGATATGAACATATAATGGTAAATTATATATAATATTATGCCAGTATTTGGAAGTTAGGCTGTGTGCCCAGAAACCATTTATTTTCCATGTATTGATATTTGATGTATCTACATTATATATGCTATGTTCATGCAGTGATTAGTCATTTGTGAGTACAGTGAATTATTGCGTTATCGCCCACGAGAGAAAGTACTGAAAACGCCAGTGTTAATACTTTATAATATGTCATTAAATGAAGGGCAGTGAAAGCCATTACATTGAGTCATTATAGCATTGATTGTAGAAAAGACTGTTTGAGCCTGAGTGCAGTGTAACTAAGTAATACGGTTTATTTGTGCCAATATCGAGTGTGCGAGTTTCTAGTAATATTGGAGAATTTAAAGAAACAGCGCGCGTGAATCTAGAAAACAAGCAAAGCTTTCGCGCGGAGGCCAGGCGATCAGCTGTTCTTGACATTTGACAAGGAGGGCAGGTGTTGCCACATAGTGGTCGCATACTAACCGTGGGAATTACCGGCCACGTCAGGATCAGTTGATTTATTTGTTATTGTTTGGCCTTGTGACATCTTTCATACATTTTAAGTAAAATACAAAATTACCTTTGTGTTTTTATCATCTCCTCCATTGATCTTGTGGCTATGTTATACGGAAAGCATAGAGTGATAACAGTATATACCTGCCCGGATTCCTGATCTATTGTGTGTGACCTTGCCAAGGCTTCCATTGACTCCACCAGTCCACTAATGGTGTTACTGGCCACCTAAAACACCAGTTGGCGACCTTGTAGTTTACCGTAGAGCCCGATTGTTGGGGAGGGCACACGACAGTCAAGCGAACGAGTCGTGTTCCCACTCTTTCTTAATCAGAGGCCGTTAAGATTGACTGGGAGACTCTCCTGGCGTGCAGTGGCGCCGTGAGGATCGAGTGAAGACCCGCAGGGCTACGGAGCATAACTATCGCTCACCCCAGAGTAGGGTAGAGAAGAATAGAGAGGTGGGTGAAACCCCAACATTGGCGACCTTGCCAGGATACGATCGAAGAAAAGGTTGCAGTGGTGGTACTTGGCAGTGGTGTTAGAGATCAGGTGAAGGTTATCACTCATAGCACAAGATGGAGGATGATAAAGTAACCAAGTTTATTGACACTCGAGATGGACAGGTGCTGGAAGAGTGCACCAAGGCACAGTTACAGGCAATAGCGGATCATTTTGGAATAAAGCTGAAATCTGCCAGAGTGGCAGAAAGAAGACTAGAGATAATGGCTCAGCTCAGGGCTCGAGACTAAGCTTTGGGGGAAGACCGGCCCCAAACACCTGCCAGTGAGGGTGAACACCTGAGTATTGGTGGAAGCAGCAGGGGATCCAGCGGCAGCAGGCACAGCATTAAGCTGGAAATAATGAAGCTGCAGCTGGAAGCACAACAGCGCAAAGAAGAGCGAGAAGCAGAAGCACAGCTGAAGCGTGAGGAGCGAGAAGCACAACTGCGCCGGGAAGAGCAAGAGCGAGAAGCACAGATGAAGCGTGAGGAGCGAGAAGCACAGATGAAGCGTGAGGAGCGAGAAGCACAGATGAAGCGTGAGGAGCGAGAAGCACAGATGAAGCGTGAGGAGCGAGAAGCACAGATGAAGCGTGAGGAGCGAGAAGCACAGATGAAGCGTGAGGAGCGAGAAGCACAGATGAAGCGTGAGGAGCGAGAAGCACAGATGAAGCGTGAGGAGCGAGAAGCACAGATGAAGCGTGAGGAGCGAGAAGCACAGATGAAGCGTGAGGAGCGAGAAGAGCAAGAGCGAGAAGCACAGTTACGCAGGGAAGAACAAGAGTGAGAAGCACAGCTACGCAGGGAAGAACGAGAGCAAGAAGCACAGCTGAAGCGTGAGGAGGTAGAAGCCAACAAGGAGGTGGAGCTGAAGCGAGCTGAACTAGGATTAGGTGCCCCTGCTCCGCCGCCACAGGAAGACCGACGAGTGAGGGAACGAGACCTGCCGGTCTTTGTGCCTAGTGAAGCCGAAAGTTTCTTCGATCACTTTGAGAGAGTTGCTGCTATGAAGAGGTGGCCGAGGGCGGAGTGGGCGGAGTTGGTCCAAGGGAGGCTCACAGGTGAAGCTCGCCAAGCCTTCACTATGCTCGACTTCCAAGAATGCACTAACTACGATGCGGTAAAACGAGCTGTGCTCCGTTCCTTTAAGCTCACGCCAGAGTGTTACAGAAAGAGGTTTAGAGAATGTACCCGGGCGCCAGGAAAATCGTATGCGGAGACGGCGAGGGACATGGAAAGAAAGTTCTTTAAGTGGATGGACTCTGAAGAAGCGGGGTCGGCCGAAGAAATCAAGGAACTAATGGTCATGGAAAAGTTTATGTCCGTGCTCCCTCCTGAGATCAGGATGAGGGTAAAGGAGGCGGACATAAAGAACCTGAGAGCCGCAGCCGACCGAGCCGACATGTTAGAAGAAGCCCTACGCCCACGCCGAGAGGGACAGCACCGACCACCCGCATACGTCGGAAACGATAGGAATTATAGAAGGACGAATGGATGGAGGACAGAAGCGAGTTCTCCCAAGTCCCACCGCTCGAGATGGGACGACAGAGGAACAAAAAGTGCTGTAGAGCCGATAGAGGAGAGCCAAGATGAGAGCTCGGAAGTTGTTACTGCAACGAAGGAAACGACGAGTGAGGCGAGAAGGACACAGGGTGTGACGGTCTCTGGAGGCAGTGCTAAGGCGAGCGGTGGCGGATGGTCTCCGCCCAGGGTCCGCTGCTACAACTGCGGGAAAATCGGACACGTCGCGCGGGAATGCAGACGCTTTAAGCAGCGGGGACACGTTGCTTTAGTGATGTTCGAGGACCAGAGGGCCGAGGGAGTGCGGGATGAACCCGTGCTGAATGGGGAGAAGAAAATTCACCCATTCATGTGTCAAGGAACCGTAAGGATGGGGGGTCGCAGACCCCATCCCCGTGAAGATGCTAAGAGACACCGGGGCTGACTTTACCCTGGTAAGTGAAACCCTGTTCCCCGAGGGTTACAAGAGTACCAGTGTGGGGGTGGCAAGTGTGACCACTGTGGGAGGCCCAGTGAGGATGCCCCTACACCAGGTAACTTTGGATTCCGATTATGGCTGCCAGACCCTAGTGGTGGGAGTCTGTACATCAATGCCCAAGATGGAGGCGCAGGTCATCTTGGGGAATGACGCATGTGGAGGATACGTCCTCCCGCATCTCGTGAAAGGCGAAGAGTGCCCAGAACAATACAAGAAGACAAGCGGAGAGTTGAACGCCTGTGGGGACGAGAAGGGAATTGCACCGGTGGCGATCCCAGTTTGTACTGTGACACCGAGACAACGCGAAGAACCAGGAGGTGGTGGATCTGATGGGGCTGAGGAGACGACTGACAGCCTGGGAACAGATCACCTCTGCGTAGGACCCAGAGAACGAGTGGAGGGCGAAAGTAGCCCGAATGGTGAGTTGCAGGTGACCCTCACCAGTTCTCCAGGGGTAAACTGCACTCGTCTCGGAGAGTTACAGCAGGAGGAGTTCCCTGAATTGGTTAATAAGGCCGAAGGAGGACGTGTGGGTCCTGTGAAGGCTTACTTTCCATTTATCTATATTATATATGCCATGCTATCCATGATGAAGGAACGATGGACACCAGGAGCAACCGTGGGAACGGTGAATAAATATGTCCAGAAGTTCAAAGAACGTCTCACTAGAGCGAAGGAACTGGCTGGGAAACACCTGAAGGAGGCGCAGCGTAAGATGTCGGAGTGGTACGACAGGAGAGCTGCGCAAAGGGATTTCCAGGTCGGATCCCAAGTGATAGTTTTGTTTCCAGGTAAAGGTAAGGTGACCAAGTTGCGGTTCAAGGGACCGTACGGTTCAAGGGACCGTACCAAGTGCTGCGACGGTTGGGTCCAGTGTCGTGCGAGATTGGGAAGCCGGACAGAGCCCGAAAGAAACAGGTGTGTCATGTAGACCACCTAAAACCTTTCTTCACTGTGGAAGGAAGAGCCGCCAGGCAGGACGGAACGAATACCCGAGGACCCCAGCGGAAGACGGTTCTGTGTGTACAGGGGGACCGAGAATTCCCGGAGGAGGAAAGAAAGTGGTCCAGGGAGGACGGCACCCGTCTCACCGACACTGAGAGTCTGACAAGGATCAAGGTCAAACACATCAAGGGGAAGGACGACGTAGTAGCGGACGCCCTATCCCGCATACACTAACCAGACATGACTCTTATTTTAAGGGGAGGGGTATGTGACGGAGTTCCCCCCTTATAATTCTCCCACGCCTGCAGTAAGAGTCATGTCTACTTTTCCCAAGCGTTCTCTACGTTGCAGGCTACAATTTGATATATGGGAGAGAGTGAAGTGTTCTCGGAGAGCCGAGAAATTTGTGAAATAGTAATATTTTGGCCTGTGGCATAGGCCCTTTAGGGAGCCAAGATGGCGCTTGCCTCCCTGATCTCCCGCCAAAACCGTGTGACGTCAGTGGCACCGGATTGGTCGCCGACAGCAATGTGGCACCGGGAGCCAATGAAAACCTCCCGTGGCGAAAGTGACGTCACGAAGGAAGGGGGTCCGGCCAGCGCGCCGAGCTGGCGCCAGCAGACACGACACGTCATAGAGGTCGGACGTGCGATGGTTGGTCCTGTCAGTTGGACTGTTGTTTCCCACTCCCGTGGATTTACGCGTCACCTGAAGTCCGCCAGTACTCTGAGAAGTCTTCCCTAGTTCATGTGTTGAACCAGAAGAGGGAATTGACGGTTATTTGAGCAACAAGTGCTCCAGTCAGGTACTGTGCAAGAAGCAGTGAAGCCGTGCAGTGACGTATGTGACGTCTGTGGCAGTTCACCAGTTCGTGACAGCGTAGTGGCTGACAGAGCCACTGGGTAGCTGAGGAAGAGAGGACTATTTGGGGAATCCGGACGACTGTAGCTGAGACGTAGGCGACAGCCGTTGCTGGGAGAAGACGACGGCCAGGAGACCGACTCCAACCCTTCAAGAAGTCAAGAAGGAGGACGGACCTGCAGAGAAGAGGGCACGGAGATGACGCGCTAAACTGTGGGATGACGAGAGGCTCTGGTAGGACACGACGACGTGTGTGTGGGGGCGTTCCCGACACGAGGACCAGGAGCTACATCTCGTCTCTCATCGGAGGATAGGTTGAAGTAGGTGTTTCTAGTTCCCTCCCCATTCCCCTTTAGTTAGCTATATTATTCGGCTATATTATCTAGCCTGAGGATTTTATATGTCGTGAGCAAGTCTCACCCATGTCACGGTGAAGCACCAGTGTGCGAGACAGTACTATCAAGAGTACTTGTAATATTCATGTTTAATTATTGGTGTGTACAGGCACCAGGAACAAGTGATAAATTTACTGTGTTGTGTATATCTTTCTATAGATTTTGATATGAACATATAATGGTAAATTATATATAATATTATGCCAGTATTTGGAAGTTAGGCTGTGTGCCCAGAAACCATTTATTTTCCATGTATTGATATTTGATGTATCTACATTATATATGCTATGTTCATGCAGTGATTAGTCATTTGTGAGTACAGTGAATTATTGCGTTATCGCCCACGAGAGAAAGTACTGAAAACGCCAGTGTTAATACTTTATAATATGTCATTAAATGAAGGGCAGTGAAAGCCATTACATTGAGTCATTATAGCATTGATTGTAGAAAAGACTGTTTGAGCCTGTGTGCAGTGTAACTAAGTAATACGGTTTATTTGTGCCAATATCGGTTTATTTGTGCCAATATCGAGTGTGCGAGTTTCTAGTAATATTGGAGAATTTAAAGAAACAGCGCAAGTGAATCTAGAAAACAAGCAAAGCTTTCGCGTGGAGGCCAGGCGATCAGCTGTTCTTGACATTTGACAAGGAGGGCAGGTGTTGCCACTTAGTGGTCGCATACAAACCGTGGGAATTACCGGCCGCGTCAGGATCAGTTGATTTATTTGTTATTGTTTGGCCTTGTGACATCTTTCATACATTTTAAGTAAAATACAAAATTACCTTTGTGTTTTTATCATCTCCTCCATTGATCTTGTGGCTATGTTATACGGAAAGCATAGAGTGATAACAGTAAGTACCTGCCCGGATTCCTGATCTATTGTGTGTGACCTTGCCAAGGCTTCCATTGACTCCACCAGTCCACTGATGGTGTTACTGGCCACCTAAAACACCAGTTGGCGACCTTGTGGTTTACCGTAGAGCCCGATTGTTGGGGAGGGCACACGACAGTCAAGCGAACGAGTCGTGTTCCCACTCTTTCTTAATCAGAGGCCGTTAAGATTGACTGGGAGACTCTCCTGGCGTGCAGTGGCTCCGTGAGGATCGAGTGAAGACCCGCAGGGCTACGGTGAGTGACCTTGAGCATAACTATCGCTCACCCCAGAGTAGGGTAGAGAAGAATAGAGAGGTGGGTGAAACCCCAACAATATATATATATATATATATATATATATATATATATATATATATATATATATATATATATATATATATGCGAACAAGCCTGAATGGTCCCCAGGACAATATGCAACTGAAAACTCACACCCCAGAAGTGACTCGAACCCATACTCCCAGGAGCAATGCAACTGGTATGTACAAGACGCCTTAATCCACTTGACCATCACGACCGGACATAATGAGGTGATAGCCGAGGCTATTTGAACCACCCCACCGCCGGCACTCGGATAGTAATCTTGGGCATATCATTTTACCAAATCACCTCATTCTTTGGGGCACACGTGAGGAACACAAATGCGAACAAAGAATGAGGTGATTTGGTAAAATGCTATGCCCAAGATTACTATCCGAGTGCCGGCGGTGGGGTGGTTCAAATAGCCTCGGCTATCACCTCATTATGTCCGGTCGTGATGGTCAAGTGGATTAAGGCGTCTTGTACATACCAGTTGCGTTGCTCCTGGGAGTATGGGTTCGAGTCACTTCTGGGGTGTGAGTTTTCAGTTATATATATATATATATATTTGTGACGGTAAAGTATTGGAGTGTTGATGTTCGGCAGTCCTCCAATGGCAGGTGGCAATGCCTTGTCACACTTACAGAAAAAAAAGAGACTGCTTGCCTGTTTGTCTGTGGTAAGGTAAAGGGAAGACACGCAAAACACAAAATATAAACAATGAAATTTTAATTACTTTAGAAAACAAGATATGAACAAAGACAATCCCTTGGCTTAGGTAAAATTCAAAACAAGTCAACAAACAAAACAACATGAATAATTAATAAATGTGAAAATTTACTTTAATATAAAATAAAGTGCAAGACAATAATAATAATAATCAGGTGCTGAGAATATTGGCTAGAGCTGCCACCTCAACTTGTACACGACAGCCAGGGCTTAGTCTACCAGAGAGAGATGTCAACTTCTAAGAGCACAAAGATATTCTGAGGAGGACGGCGTGAGCTGGCCCAGACGTCGACTCAGGTAGAGGGCGTGAGTGCAGGTGCAGGTGCTGTCGGCGATACACCAGCCAATCAGGAGCAGGCAGGTGGAGAATGGGTAGTTTGCTCGTTGACGACGGGTGGAGAGCCAGCGTGTCTGGTGGTGCAAAGTACACTTTGCTTCCTGGGCAAAACGTTTTGTGATACTGGTGGACGTATCTTCAATATTGTATCTTGTACTTGTAGAATGACGTAAATGATATAGGGAAGAGCAGGCTCAATCTCTCTTGAAAGAGATTATCGTCACAACTCTCCCCCGAAGCCTGCGGTTCCGGAAGAAGTTACGTCTTCATGTGGTAGAGTGATAGATGGAGTTGCCTCTACTTCATAGACTCTGGAGAGGGCGTCGGCTATGATGTTGTCAGAACCCTTGATGTAGAAGATCTCCAGGTTGAAATCTTGTAGATATAAAGCCCATCGTAGAAGACGTTGATTATTGAATTGGGTTTGATGTAAGAAGCGGAGATGATTGTGGTCTGAGTAGATGGTGGTAGACCTAGCACCTTGTAGGTATACCTTGCCGAGTCTCTATAGGACATAAGCAAGTTTTTCCCACTGAAATGAAATATGATACTTACAGAATTAGCGAACTTTTGTGCTCTGAAAAAAGAAAGCTAATTCCCTACCTAAGTAAATATCATCATCTCTGACCGACGTGTAGGGGTGCGAGGTGTCAACTGGTGACGAGAACTGCTGCTGAGGTCCCAATTCAGCAACAAAGATCGTGCGAGAGGAACTATGGCCCTCTTTATCCTCCTACAGTCGGATTGCAGAAGATTAGGTGCTCTTGACCCGGGGATAGACCACAGTACCAGGGTACCAATATGATGATCTGCCGAAAATATGAGAAATATCCTAGGGACAAAAGATGGTAAACACGAGTAATAACACGGAGGGAGAGATGACCAATTAAGAGAATGACTGAGGCCTACAGTCACCACGTAATCCAAAGTTGTCTCACACTCACCATATGCTACTCCCGGAATGCACAATACACACAGCACCATATGAAAATAAAATTGAATATTGAAAATAGTGAAAAGCTACTGTACCAAAGCCAAGTACGCTTACCACAAATTTACGTTTTGGTACTAGTACCTGAGTGAAGCTCCTTGGACAGGCCCCCATGAAATGTGACGGTAAAGTGTTGGAGTGTTGATGATCGGCAGTCCTCCAATGGCAGGTGGCAATGCCTTGTCACACTTACAGAAAAAAAAGAGACTGCTTGCCTGTTTGTCTGTGGTAAGGTAATGGGAAGACACACAAAACACAAAATATAAACAATGAAATTTTAATTACTTTAGAAAACAAGATATGAACAAAGACAATCCCTTGGCTTAGGTAAAATTCAAAACAAGTCAACAAACAAAACAACATGAATAATTAATAAATGTGAAAATTTACTTTAATATAAAATAAAGTGCAAGACAATAATAATAATAATCAGGTGCTGAGAATATTGGCTAGAACTGCCACTTCCCTTAGTACACGACAGCCAGGGCTTAGTCTACCAGAGAGAGATGTCAACTTCTAAGAGCACAAAGATATTCTGAGGAGGACGGTGTGAGCTGGCCCAGACGTCGACTCAGGTAGAGGGCGTGAGTGCAGGTGCAGGTGCTGTCGGCGATACACCAGCCAATCAGGAGCAGGCAGGCGGAGAATGGGTAGTTTGCTCGTTGACGACGGGTGGAGAGCCAGCGTGTCTGGTGGTGCAAAGTACGCTTTGCTTCCTGGGCAAAACGTTTTGTGATACTGGTGGACGTATCTTCAATATAGTATCTTGTACTTGTAGAATGACTTAAATGATATAGGGAAGAGCAGGCTCAATCTCTCTTGAAAGAGATTATCGTCACAATATATATATATATATATATATATATATATATATATATATATATATATATATATATATATATATATATATATATATATATATATATATATATATATATATATATCAGTAATGTATTTCTTACTATGTTTGTATTTAGGTAGGCTGTAGGTCATCCAGTATTACTACTCCTGGAAAAGTCACCGTGGGTATGAGTGTGGCATTTGGTGGATGAGAGAACGACGTCGACGGAGCCGCCCTCCCTCTAGAGGGTCTGAGTCCCCCATTTAAATTTGCCCAGCACATCAAGTTGCCAGAGGCGGCGAGTGGAGAGCTGCCTACGTTCTCCAGATCATGTATTTCATATATTTACCCCTGTGTTACTTCTTTATATGCTTAATGTAGTTTTTGTTAGTACACTTCATATCATTTTACTGATGTGTTTATGTGCGCCTTCCATCTCTCTTTGAGCATTATATAAGAGATGTTATATGCACCACACTATGATCATTATTATTTATATTATGGAAAATATCCTAGTGACTGGCAGTATTTGAATACAATTTATAGAAATGTGCCCTAGGCTAGTAACACTGAATTAACTCTGTAATCGTGGGGAACATATCATTGTCTGATGACACAGAGTTTAACCACTGAACTGCATTGCTGGGATGCAGGGTTACAAACCCAGCTGGTGACCTTACGAGTAGTTGAGTGACACAGGTGTGTGACCCCTTTGTTACGGCAGACAAGACTCAGAGGAAGTGATGTAGTTGTATGAAGTGAAGTCTTAAGGTTAGTACTGAGTCTTTCTTCACTCTTCCGTGGGACAAGGCCGGATCGCTAGTAGTGTTTCCGCCCGTGGTTCGACTGAAGGGCGATCAGTGGCTCCCAAATGTGTAGGAGCAAAGACCCGCGGCAGTGGTTGTGTTGTGGCCCTCACCTTAGGTACCGACAGACACCAGTAAGGCACCATCCACCACCCCTCTTGTAAAGTATTCATTATCTTATGCTTTCAATCTCAAATTTAATAGATAAGTCACAGTAGGCTTAGATCTTTCAGGCGGATTATGCCCTGCTATCTGTGACAGCGTCTCTGCTATAGCGAGCAAAGATGATGGCACACACCCGTCCATTATTTTCTGCGGGACGAAATAAAATGCCTTCATTTCAAGAATAAACGCGATAACAGATTAATGGCAATAGGGAGGAGAATGGAGAGGATATTCCCACCTCGCTTGCTAGTTAAAAAAAATAATTGCTGCAGAAGGTTTTCAACAAGCAACCACCTGAATTATTGAGCTATATTTTATCTTTTACTTTAACTCTTACTAGATACAATTTGTTTCTCACAAGATTTTTAAATATTTCTGATAGGCAATTTAAATTTGTTTCTTTTTAATTTTCTATTAATTTCTTTCTGCTTGAGTACTATAGTCTATAATCTTATCAGATATCCACATTTTTGCACTAAAGGCTCCTTCATCCTAGTTCCAATACGTCATTGATATCGACCCATTAATCATAACTTTCATATCTGACTACTGCAAGCGACTTCAACTTCTCCCTTGCTCGAAATCTTTTCAATATTGTAGACAGCAGGCAAATGGGTAGCGGTTAATTCTTGTCTATAACCCTCCCCCCCCCCCCCACCTCGTCAATATCGCCCCTATTCAAATCTTTCAAATACTATAAGGGGACCCTCTGGCAAATTGTCTATCCAAGTAATTGTAAAGTTTTCTCGCATATTTTGCTGCTTAAAACCTTTCTTAAACTTTGAAACACGATCAGATAATGTGATCCGCACCGTTTCGCCGACCTTCAACTGAGAAATGAGACGTGGTGACGTTTTACCAAGGGGGTTCTATGCATTAAGTTAAATTCATTAGTGATCTCTGGGTTTTTTAAAGCGTGCACCTCTTTGGGTGTTCTACCCCCAAACCCCGGTGAGGAGTGATATTATATGTTTTCACAATGTCGGGTAGCGCCCCTGTGTATTTCAATGTATTGTGTGAAGTTCTGTACTTGTAAAGCTTAGTTTTCAAAGTGTGTATAAACCTCTCAGCTATAGATGCTTTTGTTTCCTGCAAAAATTCGCAATTCAGCTCAATATTCTTAGAGGTCAACAACCTTTACACAACCTATAGGCTTGGCTATAATGCAACCACATGTGCATTATAAAATTACCCCCCCCCCCGAGAGTGTGGAGCCTATAGTATGGATTTCAATGCCTCACACACGCTGTTGCATCTTTAATAGTTAGGGGACACTTCTTGGGCAAACCTAGAGTATATGTCTACACATATACAAGCAAATATTTTATACAATTATTGTACCTTTCTAGTTTCCCAATTTCACCCAGATCAATAGATACATAAACCCGCGGTTTGGGGATTAAAACTTGTCGACGAGTGACTCTGCGAGGCTGTAAATGACGTCGAGTATACGCATCTGAGGATTTAAAGTAATCTTTCATATCGCCCAGTGTTATGGGTAGGATGAAATAATTTAGCAGCTATATATAATCTCTGAACGTAGCCAAATCCCGCAGTGGAAGTAGGATAACTATAAACTCGATCCAGTATTTGTTGTTTCTTGGTCATCATTGATAACCTATTTCAAATGGATTCTCATCGACAATATTCCCATGTAATGTTATCCTGGCAGGTGTGCTTAACCCCCAGATCTATGAACAAATAACCATAAGGTTTGGCTATGACCTTTGTATATATTTATAGAAAGTTCTTCGAATCCTGTTTCTCAAATATTTGATGTCTCATCGTCTCAATTTGAGAAAGATCTCTTCATTAGAATAATACGAAATGCGAAGAATTTAGGCTTATGTTCCTAGAATATTTTCCAGGGAAAAATATATTTTGGGTGATCAATATGGCAGATGGATTAATGATGACGCTCCCTGGTACAAATATCAGATACAATTTTAAAATTTCCACTTTCGGTAAAGAGATTGTCTATTATTATCAAGAAGGTGAATTATCCACTTGTTCATCTGAAAGATCAACAATACTCGAAAGAGCAATTATTTTACTATTGATCTGGGGAATTGTTCATTAACTCGGAGTAGCCTCTGCCACATATAATCAAATGAGAGACTTTTTTGTGATACTTTTGCACGAGTTTGGTGCATAAGAATGATTTCTTCGGTTCGAATAACAACCTATTATCATCCGACACGGTGCTTGGAAAATGTCGAGATGGGCGAGCATAATCTCATCGAGTTTTTTCATGTTTGGAGCAGAGTCCCTACTGTTTAATATGTTCATCATTGAGGGAAGTGTTATACTGTACAGGAATAAAAAAAACTTAATATAAAGGGGGGGGGGATAAAATAAATAATTTTTGTTTTTTTAATACCAGAGTTCATTGCATGAACACAATTGCTCAAAGGAAAGAAGAGAAGTTGTATTTTAAAATAAAAAACTTAAAAGGGGTGAAATACTGTCTTATATAGAGAAATTTACCATGCCCAGCAGCTTGGACGCTGGGAACTGAACGCGGGCCTGCACGAAAGTTGGTCTGCATTTCGGTGTAAATGAGGAGAAATAAAATGAATGAGGAAAAAAAAGGAGAGATGAAATGTGGGATGGGAAGGACAGAGAGAGATGAAGAAATGTGGAATGGGAAAGAGAAACTTTTGAAGCCTAATACTCAATTTTTTTTTAATTTTTATATCTATAACTTGAGGGTACACAGATTTTAAAGTAATAATATATATTTTGCTATGCTTTGCGTATGTTATTTAATAAATAAAGATTGTGATACATGTATTGTGGATGCCTGCGGAACCTGTTATATTAAAATATATTTTTATCAATGCGCTAAAATATTTAGGTAATATTTATTATAAAACCATTATGATATATGATTGTTCTTCATTACAATAGAGGGCCTTTATATGGTGAATATAATGTCAATATACATCTGTTTATATTTTACTTTTTATTAAAAAAATATATAGTTTTGCGAAATCATGTTGATTCAGGCATATGTCCGGGCGGCGGTGTTAGAGGGGGACGCCCTCCCCCCCAAATTCTGGTGAACGAGATTATCTATGTTCAAAGTTG
>NC_091214.1:28437541-28467541 GCF_040958095.1 Procambarus clarkii
TGGTGCTGCAACAGTGGCCTGACCAGTGGTGCTGCAACAGTGACCTGACCAGTGGTGCTGCAACAGTGACCTGACCAGTGGTGCTGCAACAGTGGCCTGACCAGTGGTGCTGCAACAGTGACCTGACCAGTGGTGCTGCAACAGTGGCCTGACCAGTGGTGCTGCAACAGTGACCTGACCAGTGGTGCTGCAACAGTGACCTGACCAGTGGTGCTGCAACAGTGGCCTGACCAGTGGTGCTGCAACAGTGACCTGACCAGTGGTGCTGCAACAGTGACCTGACCAGTGGTGCTGCAACAGTGGCCTGACCAGTGGTGCTGCAACAGTGGCCTGACCAGTGGTGCTGCAACAGTGGCCTGACCAGTGGTGCTGCAACAGTGACCTGACCAGTGGTGCTGCAACAGTGGCCTGACCAGTGGTGCTGCAACAGTGACCTGACCAGTGGTGCTGCAACAGTGGCCTGACCAGTGGTGCTGCAACAGTGGCCTGACCAGTGGTGCTGCAACAGTGGCCTGACCAGTGGTGCTGCAACAGTGACCTGACCAGTGGTGCTGCAACAGTGGCCTGACCAGTGGTGCTGCAACAGTGGCCTGACCAGTGGTGCTGCAACAGTGGCCTGACCAGTGGTGCTGCAACAGTGACCTGACCAGTGGTGCTGCAACAGTGGCCTGACCAGTGGTGCTGCAACAGTGGCCTGACCAGTGGTGCTGCAACAGTGACCTGACCAGTGGTGCTGCAACAGTGACCTGACCAGTGGTGCTGCAACAGTGACCTGACCAGTGGTGCTGCAACAGTGACCTGACCAGTGGTGCTGCAACAGTGGCCTGACCAGTGGTGCTGCAACAGTGGCCTGACCAGTGGTGCTGCAACAGTGACCTGACCAGTGGTGCTGCAACAGTGGCCTGACCAGTGGTGCTGCAACAGTGGCCTGACCAGTGGTGCTGCAACAGTGGCCTGACCAGTGGTGCTGCAACAGTGGCCTGACCAGTGGTGCTGCAACAGTGACCTGACCAGTGGTGCAGCAACAATGACCTGACCAGTGGTGCAGCAACAGTGACCTGACCAGTGTACACTTCACAAAAGTGAGAAATAAATCACAAGATATTATTCCATGTAATAATTACATTGTCGCGGCATCAGTATTAATATTAACACAACTCTCGCCCCGATGGCTGCTGATGTGATTATATTTATGGGTGAAGCAACACTGCTTTCTCACTCCCCGGTAACTGTAGTTACTCTGTTGTTTGTTAGTGTCCTGATTAGTGTTCCTGCCACCCACCACCCTGCCACCCACCCTGCCACCACCCTGCCACACACCCTGCCACCCATCATGACCACCACCACCACCCTGCCACCCATCATGACCACCATCACCCTGCCACCCATCATGACCACCACCACCCTGCCACCCACCCTACCACCACCCTGCCACACACCCTGCCACCCATCATGACCACCACCACCCTGCCACCCATCATGACCACCATCACCCTGCCACCCATCATGACCACCACCACCCTGCCACCCACCCTACCACCACCCTGCCACACACCCTGCCACCCATCATGACCACCACCACCCTGCCACCCATCATGACCACCACCACCACCCTGCCACCCATCATGACCACCATCACCCTGCCACCCATCATGACCACCACCACCCTGCCACCCACCCTACCACCACCCTGCCACACACCCTGCCACCCATCATGACCACCACCACCCTGCCACCCATCATGACCACCACCACCCTGCCACCCATCATGACCACCACCACCCTGCCACCCATCATGACCACCACCACCCTGCCACCCACCCTACCACCACCCTGCCACACACCCTGCCACCCATCATGACCACCACCACCCTGCCACCCATCATGACCACCACCACCCTGCCACCCATCATGACCACCACCACCCTGCCACCCATCATGACCACCACCACCCTGCCACCCATCATGACCACCACCACCCTGCCACCCACCCTGCCACCCATCATGACCACCACCACCACCCTGCCACCCATCATGACCACCACCACCCTACCACCCATCATGACCACCACCACCCTGCCACCCATCATGACCACCACCACCCTGCCACCCACCCTGCCACCCATTATGACCACCACCACCCTGCCACCCATCATGACAACCACCACCACCCTGCCACCCATCATGACCACCACCACCCTGCCACCCATCATGACCACCACCACCACCCTGCCACCCATCATGACCACCACCACCCTGCCACCCATCATGACCACCACAACCACCCTGCCACCAGTCATGACCACCACCACCCTGCCACCAGTCATGACCACCACCACCCTGCCACCCATCATGACCACCACCCTGCCACCCATCATGACCACCACCACCACCCTGCCACCCATCATGACCACCACCACCCTGCCACCCATCATGACCACCACCTTGCCACCAGTCATGACCACCACCACCCTGCCACAGATCATGACCACCACCACCCTGCCACCCATCATGACCACCACCACCCTGCCACCCATCATGACCACCACAACCCTGCCACCCATCATGACCACCACCCTGCCACCCATCATGACCACCACCCTGCCACCCATCATGACCACCATCACCCTGCGACCCATCATGACCACCACCCTGCCACCCATCATGACCACCACCACCCTGCCACCCATCATGACCACCACCACCCTGCCACCCATCATGACCACCACCACCCTGCCACCCATCATGACCACCATCACCCTGCCACCCATCATGACCACCACCACCCTGCCACCCATCATGACCACCACCACCCTGCCACCCATCATGACCACCACCATGCCACCCATCATGACCACCATCACCCTGCCACCCATCATGACCACCACCACCCTGCCACCCATCATGACCACCACCACCCTGCCACCCATCATGACCACCACCCTGCCACCCATCATGACCACCATCACCCTGCCACCCATCATGACCACCACCCTGCCACCCATCATGACCACCACCACCCTGCCACCCATCATGACCACCACCACCCTGCCACCCATCATGACCACCACAACCCTGCCACCCATCATGACCATCACCCTGCCACCCATCATGACCACCACCCTGCCACCCATCATGACCACCACCACCCTGCCACCCATCATGACCACCACCACCCTGCCACCAGTCATGACCACCACCACCCTGCCACCCATCATGACCACCACCCTGCCACCCATCATGACCACCATCACCCTGCCACCCATCATGACCACCACCCTGTCACCCATCATGACCACCACCACCCTGCCACCCATCATGACCACCACCACCCTGCCACCCATCATGACCACCATCACCCTGCCACCCATCATGACCACCACCCTGCCACCCATCATGACCACCACCACCCTGCCACCCATCATGACCACCACCACCCTGCCACCCATCATGACCACCACAACCCTGCCACCCATCATGACCATCACCCTGCCACCCATCATGACCACCACCCTGCCACCCATCATGACCACCACAACCCTGCCACCCATCATGACCATCACCCTGCCACCCATCATGACCACCACCCTGCCACCCATCATGACCACCATCACCCTGCCACCCATCATGACCACCACCCTGCCACCTATCATGACCACCACCACCCTGCCACCCATCATGACCACCACCACCCTGCCACCCTTCATGACGACCACCACCCTGCCACCCATCATGACCACCACCTCCCTGCCACCCATCATGACCACCACCACCCTGCCACCCATCATGACCACCACCACCCTGCCACCCATCATGACCACCATCACCCTGCCACCCATCATGACCACCACCCTGCCACCCATCATGACCACCACCCTGCCACCCATCATGACCATCACCCTGCCACCCATCATGACCACCATCACCCTGCCACCCATCATGACCACCACCCTGCCACCCATCATGACCACCACCCCCCTGCCACCCATCATGACCACCACCCTGCCACCCATCATGACCACCACCCTGCCACTCATCATGACCACCACCACCCTGCCACCCATCATGACCACCACCACCCTGCCACCCATCATGACCACCACCACCCTGCCACCCATCATGACCACCACCCTGCCACCCATCATGACCACCACCCTGCCACCCATCATGACCACTACCACCCTGCCACCCATCATGACCACAACCACCTTGCCACCCATCATGACCACTACCACCCTGCCACCCATCATGACCACCACCCCCCTGCCACCCATCATGACCACCACCCTGCCACCCATCATGACCACCACCCTGCCACCCATCATGACCACCACCCTGCCACCCATCATGACCACCACCACCCTGCCACCCATCATGACCACCACCCCCCTGCCACCCATCATGACCACCACCCTGCCACCCATCATGACCACCACCACCCTGCCACCCATCATGACCACCACCCTGCCACCCATCATGACCACCACCACCCTGCCACCAATCATGACCACCACCCAGCCACCCATCATGACCACCACCACCCTGCCACCCATCATGACCACCACCACCCTGCCACCCATCACGAACACCACCCTGCCACCCATCATGACCACCACCCTGCCACTCATCATGACCACCACCACCCTGCCACCCATCATGACCACCACCACCCTGCCACCCATCATGACCACCACCCTGCCACCCATCATGACCACCACCACCCTGCCACCCATCATGACCACCATCACCCTGCCACCCATCATGGCCACCACCCTGCCACCCATCATGACCACCACCCTGCCACCCAACATGACCACCTCCACCCTGCCACCCATCATGACCACCACCACCCTGCCACCCATCATGACCACCACCACCCTGCCACCCATCATGGCCACCACCCTGCCACCCATCATGACCACCACCCCCCTGCCACTCATCATGACCACCACCACCCTGCCACCCATCATGACCACCATCACCCTGCCACCCATCATGACCACCACCCTGCCACCCATCATGACCACCACCCTGCCACCCATCATGACCATCACCCTGCCACCCATCATGACCACCATCACCCTGCCACCCATCATGACCACCACCCTGCCACCCATCATGACCACCACCCTGCCACCCATCATGACCACCACCCTGCCACCCATCATGACCACCACCCTGCCACCCATCATGACCACCACCACCCTGCCACCCATCATGACCATCACCCTGCCACCCATCATGACCACCACCACCCTGCCACCCATCATGACCACCCCCACCCTGCCACCCATCATGACCACCACCACCCTGCCACCCATCATGACCACCACCACCCTGCCACCCATCATGACCACCACCCTGCCACCTATCATGACCACCATCACCCTGCCACCTATCATGACCACCATCACCCTGCCACCCATCATGACCACCATCACCCTGCCACCCATCATGACCACCACCCTGCCACCCATCATGACCACCACCACCCTGCCACCCATCATGACCACCATCACCCTGCCACCCATCATGACCACCACCCTGCCACCCATCATGACCACCACCCTGCCACCCATCATGACCACCACCCTGCCACCCATCATGACCACCACCCTGCCACCCATCATGACCACCACCCTGCCACCCATCATGACCACCACCACCCTGCCACCCATCATGACCATCACCCTGCCACCCATCATGACCACCACCACCCTGCCACCCATCATGACCACCACCACCCTGCCACCCATCATGACCACCACCACCCTGCCACCCATCATGACCACCACCACCCTGCCACCCATCATGACCACCACCCTGCCACCTATCATGACCACCATCACCCTGCCACCCATCATGACCACCATCACCCTGCCACCCATCATGACCACCCTGCCACCCATCATGACCACCACCACTCTGCCACCCATCATGACCACCACCACCCTGCCACCCATCATGACCACCACCACCCTGCCACCCATCATGACCTCCACCCCCCTGCCACCCATCATGACCACCACCCTGCCACCCATCATCACCACCACCACCCTGCCACCCATCATGACCACCACCCTGCCACCCATCATGACCACCACCAACCTGCCACCCATTATGACCACCACCCTGCCACCCATCATGACCACCACCACCCTGCCACCCATCATGACCACCACCCTGCCACTCATCATGACCACCACCACCCTGCCACCCATCATGACCACCACCACCCTGCCACCCATCATGACCACCACCACCCTGCCACCCATCACGAACACCACCCTGCCACCCATCATGACCACCACCCTGCCACTCATCATGACCACCACCACCCTGCCACCCATCATGACCACCACCACCCTGCCACCCATCATGACCACCACCCTGCCACCCATCATGACCATCACCACCCTGCCACCCATCATGACCACCATCACCCTGCCACCCATCATAGCTACCACCCTGCCACCCATCATGACCACCACCCTGCCACCCAACATGACCACCACCACCCTGCCACCCATCATGACCACCATCACCCTGCCACCCATCATGACCACCACCCTGCCACCCATCATGACCACCACCACCCTGCCACCCATCATGACGACCACCACCCTGCCACCCATCATGGCCACCACCCTGCCACCCATCATGACCACCACCCCCCTGCCACCCATCATGACCACCACCCTGCCACCCATCATGACCACCACCCTGCCACTCATCATGACCACCACCACCCTGCCACCCATCATGACCACCACCACCCTGCCACCCATAATGACCACCATCACCCTGCCACCCATCATGACCACCACCCTGCCACCCATCATGACCACCACCACCCTGCCACCCATCATGACCACCACCACCCTGCCACCCATCATGACCACCACCCTGCCACCCATCATGACCACCACCCTGCCACCCATCATGACCACTACCACCCTGCCACCCATCATGACCACAACCACCTTGCCACCCATCATGACCACTACCACCCTGCCACCCATCATGACCATCACCCCCCTGCCACCCATCATGACCACCACCCTGCCACCCATCATGACCACCACCCTGCCACCCATCATGACCACCACCCTGCCACCCATCATGACCACCACCACCCTGCCACCCATCATGACCACCACCCTGCCACCCATCATGACCATCACCCTGCCACCCATCATGACCACCATCACCCTGCCACCCATCATGACCACCACCCTGCCACCCATCATGACCACCACCCTGCCACCCATCATGACCACCACCCTGCCACCCATCATGACCACCACCACCCTGCCACCCATCATGACCATCACCCTGCCACCCATCATGACCACCACCACCCTGCCACCCATCATGACCACCCCCACCCTGCCACCCATCATGACCACCACCACCCTGCCACCCATCATGACCACCACCACTCTGCCACCCATCATGACCACCACCACCCTGCCACCCATCATGACCACCACCACCCTGCCACCCATCATGACCTCCACCCCCCTGCCACCCATCATGACCACCACCCTGCCACCCATCATGACCACCACCACCCTGCCACCCATCATGACCACCACCACCCTGCCACCCATTATGACCACCACCCTGCCACCCATCATGACCACCACCACCCTGCCACCCATCATGACCACCACCCTGCCACTCATCATGACCACCACCACCCTGCCACCCATCATGACCACCACCACCCTGCCACCCATCATGACCACCACCACCCTGCCACCCATCACGAACACCACCCTGCCACCCATCATGACCACCACCCTGTCACTCATCATGACCACCACAACCCTGCCACCCATCATGACCACCACCACCCTGCCACCCATCATGACCACCACCATGCCACCCATCATGACCACCACCACCCTGCCACCCATCATGACCACCATCACCCTGCCACCCATCATGGCCACCACCCTGCCACCCATCATGACCACCACCCTGCCACCCAACATGACCACCACCACCCTGCCACCCATCATGACCACCATCACCCTGCCACCCATCATGACAACCACCCTGCCACCCATCATGACCACCACCACCCTGCCACCCATCATGACCACCACCACCCTGCCACCCATCATGGCCACCACCCTGCCACCCATCATGACCACCACCCCCCTGCCACCCATCATGACCACCACCCTGCCACCCATCATGACCACCACCCTGCCACTCATCATGACCACCACCACCCTGCCACCCATCATGACCACCACCACCCTGCCACCCATAATGACCACCACCACCCTGCCACCCATCATGACCACCACCCTGCCACCCATCATGACCACCACCCTGCCACCCATCATGACCACTACCACCCTGCCACCCATCATGACCACCACCACCCTGCCACCCATCATGACCATTACCACCCTGCCACCCATCATGACCATCACCCCCCTGCCACCCATCATGACCACCACCCTGCCACCCATCATGACCACCACCCTGCCACCCATCATGACCACCACCCTGCCACCCATCATGACCACCACCACCCTGCCACCCATCATGACCACCACCACCCTGCCACCCATCATGACCACCACCCTGCCACCCATCATGACCACTACCACCCTGCCACCCATCATGACCACCACCACCCTGCCACCCATCATGACCACCACCCTGCCACCCATCATGACCACCACCCTGCCACCCATCATGACCACCACCACCCTGCCACCCATCATGACCACCACCACCCTGCCACCCATCATGACCACCACCACCCTTCCACCCATCATGACCAGCACTACCACCCTGCCACCCATCATGACCACCACCACCCTGCCACCCATCATGACCACCACCACCCTGCCACCCATCATGACCACCACCCTGCCACCCATCATGACCACCACCAACCTCCCACCCATCATGACCACCACCACCCTGCCACCCATCATGACCACCACCACCCTGCCACCCATCATGACCACCACCACCCTGCCACCCATCATGACCACCACCCTGCCACCCATCATGACCACCACCACCCTGCCACCCATCATGACCACCACCACCCTGCCACCCATCATGACCACCACCACCCTGCCACCCATCATTACCACCACCATTCTGCCACCCATCATGACCACCATTCTGCCACCCATCATGACCATCACCCTGCCACCCATCATGACCACCACCACCCTGCCACCCATCATGACCACCATCACCCTGCCACCCATCATGGCCACCACCACCCTGCCACCCATCATGACCACCACTCTGCCACCCATCATGACCACCACCACCCTACCACCCATCATGACCACCACCACCCTGCCACCCATCATGACCACCACCACTCTGCCACCCATCATGACCACCACCACCCTGCCACCCGTCATGACCACCACCCTGCCACCCACCATGACCACCACCCTGCCACCCATCATGACCACCACCCTGCCACCCATCATGACCACCATCACCCTGCCACCCATCATGACCACCACCCTGCCACCCAACATGACCACCACCACCCTGCCACCCATCATGACCACCACCCTGCCACCCATCATGACCAGCACCCTGCCTCCCATCATGACCACCACCCTGCCACCCATCATGACCACCACCACCCTGCCACCCATCATGACCACCACAACCCTGCCACCCATCATGAACACCACCTCGCCACCCATCATGACCACCACCCTGCCACCCATCATGACCACCACCTCCCTGCCACCCATCATGACCACCACCCTGCCACCCATCATGACCACCACCCTGCCACCCATCATGACCACCACCCTGCCACCCATCATGACCACCACCCTGCCACCCATCATGACCACCACCACCCTGCCACCCATCATGACCACCACCACCCTGCCACCCATCATGACCACCACCACCCTGCCACCCATCATGACCACCACCCTGCCACCCATCATGACCACCACCACCCTGCCACCCATCATGACCACCATCACCCTGCCACCCATCATGGCCACCACCCTGCCACCCATCATGACCACCACCCTGCCACCCAACATGACCACCACCACCCTGCCACCCATCATGACCACCATCACCCTGCCACCCATCATGACCACCACCCTGCCACCCATCATGACCACCACCACCCTGCCACCCATCATGACCACCACCACCCTGCCACCCATCATGGCCACCACCCTGCCACCCATCATGACCACCACCCCCCTGCCACCCATCATGACCACCACCCTGCCACCCATCATGACCACCACCCTGCCACTCATCATGACCACCACCACCCTGCCACCCATCATGACCACCACCACCCTGCCACCCATCATGACCACCACCACCCAGCCACCCATCATGACCACCACCCTGCCACCCATCATGACCACCACCACCCTGCCACCCATCATGACCACTACCACCCTGCCACCCATCATGACCACCACCCCCCTGCCACCCATCATGACCACCACCCTGCCACCCATCATGACCACCACCCTGCCACCCATCATGACCACCACCCTGCCACCCATCATGACCACCACCACCCTGCCACCCATCATGACCACCACCACCCTGCCACCCATCATGACCACCACCCTGCCACCCATCATGACCACTACCACCCTGCCACCCATCATGACCACCACCACCCTGCCACCCATCATGACCACCACCCTGCCACCCATCATGACCACCACCCTGCCACCCATCATGACCACCACCATCCTGCCACCCATCATGACCACCACCACCCTGCCACCCATCATGACCACCACCACCCTTCCACCCATCATGACCAGCACTACCACCCTGCCACCCATCATGACCACCACCACCCTGCCACCCATCATGACCACCACCACCCTGCCACACATCATGACCACCACCCTGCCACCCATCATGACCACCACCAACCTCCCACCCATCATGACCACCACCACCCTGCCACCCATCATGACCACCACCACCCTGCCACCCATCATGACCACCACCACCCTGCCACCCATCATGACCACCACCCTGCCACCCATCATGACCACCACCACCCTGCCACCCATCATGACCACCACCACCCTGCCACCCATCATGACCACCACCACCCTGCCACCCATCATTACCACCACCATTCTGCCACCCATCATGACCACCATTCTGCCACCCATCATGACCATCACCCTGCCACCCATCATGACCACCACCACCCTGCCACCCATCATGACCACCATCACCCTGCCACCCATCATGGCCACCACCACCCTGCCACCCATCATGACCACCACTCTGCCACCCATCATGACCACCACCACCCTACCACCCATCATGACCACCACCACCCTGCCACCCATCATGACCACCACCACCCTGCCACCCATCATGACCACCACCACCCTGCCACCCGTCATGACCACCACCCTGCCACCCACCATGACCACCACCCTGCCACCCATCATGACCACCACCCTGCCACCCATCATGACCACCATCACCCTGCCACCCATCATGACCACCACCCTGCCACCCAACATGACCACCACCATCCTGCCACCCATCATGACCACCACCCTGCCACCCATCATGACCACCACCCTGCCACCCATCATGACCACCACCACCCTGCCACCCATCACGAACACCACCCTGCCACCCATCATGAACACCACCCTGCCACCCATCATGACCACCACCCTGCCACCCATCATGACCACCACCACCCTGTCACCCATCATGACCACCACCCTGCCACCCATCATGACCACCACCACCCTGCCACCCATCATGACCACCACCACCCTGCCACCCATCATGACCACCACCCTGCCACCCATCATGACCCCCACCACCCTGCCACCCATCATGACCACCACCACCCTGCCACCCATTATGACCACCACCCTGCCACCCATCATGACCCCCACCACCCTGCCACCCATCATGACCACCACCCCCCTGCCACCCATCATGACCACCACCCTGCCACCCATCATGACCCCCACCACCCTGCCACCCATCATGATCACCACCCCCCTGCCACCCATCATGACCACCACCCTGCCACCCATCATGACCACCACCTTGCCACCCATTATTAACCTGCCCCATGTACAGTATTAATCCGCCCCATGTACAGTATTAACCCGCCCCATGTACAGTATTAACCTGCCCCATGTACAGTATTAACCCGCCCCATGTACAGTATTAACCCGCCCCATGTACAGTATTAACCCGCCCCATGTACAGTATTAACCCGCCCCATGTACAGTATTAACCCGCCCCATGTACAGTATTAACCCGCCCCATGTATAGTATTAACCCGCCCCATGTACAGTATTAACCCGCCCCATGTACAGTATTAACCCGCCCCATGTACAGTATTAACCCGCCCCATGTACAGTATTAACCCGCCCCATGTACAGTATTAACCCGCCCCATGTACAGTATTAACCTGCCCCATGTACAGTATTAACCCGCCCCATGTACAGTATTAACCCGCCCCATGTACAGTATTAACCCGCCCCATGTATAGTATTAACCCGCCCCATGTACAGTATTAACCCGCCCCATGTACAGTATTAACCCGCCCCATGTACAGTATTAACCTGCCCCATGTACAGTATTAACCCGCCCCATGTACAGTATTAACCCGCCCCATGTACAGTATTAACCCGCCCCATGTACAGTATTGACCCGCCCCATGTACAGTATTGACCCGCCCCATGTACAGTATTGACCCGCCCCATGTACAGTATTAACCCGCCCCATGTACAGTATTAACCCGTAAGGTATTGACTGTTGGTATTGACCAACTCTGATATTGACCAAATATTACAATACACAGGTAATTAATGTATAACTTTGCGCTCCAAAACTCACAACTTCTTGTGTCATTGAAGGTGAGGGATTAATGAGCTCTCCGTGAGTCATTGAAGGTGAGGGATTAATGAGCTCTCCGTGAGTCATTGAAGGTGAGGGATTAATGAGCTCTCCATGAGTCACTGAAGGTGAGGGATTAATGAGCTCTCCGTGAGTCACTGAAGGTGAGGGATTAATGAGCTCTCCATGAGTCACTGAAGGTGAGGGATTAATGAGCTCTCCGTGAGTCACTGAAGGTGAGGGATTAATGAGCTCTCCATGAGTCATTGAAGGTGAGGGATTAATGAGCTCTCAGTGAGTCACTGAAGGTGAGGGATTAATGAGCTCTCCGTGAGTCATTGAAGGTGAGGGATTAATGAGCTCTCCGTGAGTCACTGAAGGTGAGGGATTAATGACCTCTCCGTGAGTCATTGAAGGTGAGGGATTAATGAGCTCTCCGTGAGTCAATGAAGGTGAGGGATTAATGAGCTCTCCGTGAGTCATTGAAGGTGAGGGATTAATGAGCTCTCCATGAGTCACTGAAGGTGAGGGATTAATGAGCTCTCCGTGAGTCAATGAAGGTGAGGGATTAATGAGCTCTCCATGAGTCACTGAAGGTGAGGGATTAATGAGCTCTCCGTGAGTCATTGAAGGTGAGGGATTAATGAGCTCTCCGTGAGTCACTGAAGGTGAGGGATTAATGAGCTCTCCGTGAGTCATTGAAGGTGAGGGATTAATGAGCTCTCCATGAGTCATTGAAGGTGAGGGATTAATGAGCTCTCCATGAGTCACTGAAGGTGAGGGATTAATGAGCTCTCCATGAGTCATTGAAGGTGAGGGATTAATGAGCTCTCCATGAGTCATTGAAGGTGAGGGATTAATGAGCTCTCCATGAGTCATTGAAGGTGAGGGATTAATGAGCTCTCCATGAGTCACTGAAGGTGAGGGATTAATGAGCTCTCCATGAGTCATTGAAGGTGAGGGATTAATGAGCTCTCCATGAGTCATTGAAGGTGAGGGATTAATGAGCTCTCCATGAGTCATTGAAGGTGAGGGATTAATGAGCTCTCCATGAGTCACTGAAGGTGAGGGATTAATGAGCTCTCCGTGAGTGGATACATGATTAATAACATTGTTTCATTACTCAGTCAGGATTAATACGGACATTTTCATTCACTTGTCGAATTGTGTTGCTGATAGGATGAGTAGGTCATAGATCATAAGCTGCCTCAGTCTGCTCTTGTTCAGCGGTGGGTATAGTGAGCCTACGGTGAGTATAGTGAAGCTGTGGTGAGTATAGTGGAGTTGCAGTGAGTATAGTGAAGCTGTGGTGAGTATAGTGAAGCTGTGGTAAGTGTAGTGAAGCTGTGGTGAGTATGGTGAGGCTGCGGTGAGCATAATGAGGCTGTGGTAAGTATAGTGTAGCTGTGGTGAGTATAGTGGAGTTGCAGTGAGTATAGTGAAGCTGTGGTGAGTATAGTGAAGCTGTGGTGGGTATGGTGAGGCTGCGGTGAGCATAATGAGGCTGTGGTAAGTATAGTGTAGCTGTGGTGAGTATAGTGGAGTTGCAGTGAGTATAGTGAAGCTGTGGTGAGTATTGTGAAGCTGTGGTGGGTATGGTGAGGCTGCGGTGAGTATAGTGAAGCTGCGATGAGTATAGTGAAGCTGGGGTGAGTATAGTGGAGTTGCAGTGAGTATAGTGAAGCTGTGGTGAGTATAGTGAAGCTGTGGTGGGTATGGTGAGGCTGCGGTGAGTATAGTGAAGCTGCGGTGAGTATAGTGAAGCTGGGGTGAGTATAGTGGAGTTGCAGTGAGTATAGTGAAGCTGTGGTGAGTATAGTGAAGCTGTGGTGGGTATGGTGAGGCTGCGGTGAGTATAGTGAAGCTGCGGTGAGTATAGTGAACATGAGGTAAGTATAGTGAAGCTGCAGAGAGTATAGTGAAGCTGTGGTGATTATAGTGAAGCTGCGGTGAGTATAGTGAAGCTGGGGTGAGTATAGAGAAACTGGGGTGAGTATAGTGAAGCTGGGGTGAGTATAGTGAAGCTGTGGTGAGTATAATGAAGCTGGGGTGAGCAAAGTGAAGCTGCTGTGAGTATAGTGAGGCTGTGATGAGTATAGTGAAGCTGTGGTGAAAATAGTGAAGCTGTGGTGAGTATAGTGAAGATGTGGTGAGTATAGTGAAGCTGCGGTGAGTATAATGAGGCTGTGATGAGTATAGTGAAGCTATGGTGAGTATAGTGAAGATGTGGTGAGTATAGTGAAGATGTGGTGAGTATAGTGAAGCTGCGGTGAGTATTGTAGAGCTGCGGTGAGTATAGTGAGGCTGTGGTGAGAATACTGAGGTTGTGGTGAGTATAGTGAGGCTACGGTGAGTGTAGTGAAGATGTGGTGAGTATAGTGAAGCTGTTGTGAGAATAGTGAGGCTGTGGTGAGTATAGTGAAGCTATGGTGAGTATAATGAAGCTGTGGTGAGTATAGTGAGGCTTTGGTGAGTATAGTGAGGCTGTTTTGAGTATAGGGAGGCTGTGGTCAGTATAGTGAAGCTGTGGTGGGTATGGTGAAGATGTGGTGAGTATAGTGAGGCGGCGAAGAGTATAGTAATGCTGCGGTGGGTATAGTGAACATGAGGTGAGTATAGAGAAGCTGCGGTGAGTATAATGAACCACCTGAGATAATAGTGAAGCTGTTCATCGCCACAACAGAGCACCACAGCTACAACAGAACATCACAGCCACAACAGAGCACCACAGTCACAACAGAGCTCCACAGTCACAACAGAGCACCACAGTCACAACAGAGCACCACAGTCACAACAGAGCACCACAGTCACAACAGAGCACCACAGCCACAACAGAGCACCACAGCCACAACAGACCACCACAGTCACAACAGAGCACCACAGCCACAATAGAGCACCACAGCCACAACAGAGCACCACAGTCACAACAGAGCACCACAGTCACAACAGAGCACCACAGCCACAACAGAGCACCACTGCAACAGAAGAGCACCACAGTCACAACAGAGCACCACAGCCACAACAGACCACCACAGTCACAACAGAGCACCACAGCCACAATAGAGCACCACAGCCACAACAGAGCACCACAGCCACAACAGAGCACCACAGCCATTACAGAGCACCACAGTCACAACAGAGCACCACAGCCACAACAGAGCACCACAGCCACAACAGAGCACCACAGTCACAACAGAGCACCACAGTCACAACAGAGCACCACAGTCACAACAGAGCACCACAGTCACAACAGAGCACCACAGCCACAACAGAGCACCACTGCAACAGAAGAGCACCACAGTCACAACAGAGCACCACAGCCACAACAGAGCACCAGAGTCACAACAGAGCACCACAGCTACAACAGAGCACCACAGTCACAACAGAGCACCGCAGTCACAACAGAGCACCACAGCTACAACAGAGCACCACAGTCACAACAGAGCACCACAGTCACAACAGAGCACCACAGCCACACCAGAGCACCACAGTCACAACAGAGCACCACAGCTACAACAGAGCACCACAGTCACAACAGAGCACCACTGGAACAGAAGAGCACCACAGTCACAACAGAGCACCACAGCCACAACAGAGCACCACAGCCACAACAGAGCACCACAGCCACAACAGAGCACCACAGCCACAACAGAGCATCACTGCAACAGAAGAGCACCACAGTCACAACAGAGCACCACAGCCACAACAGAGCACCACAGCCACAACAGAGCACCACAGCCACAACAGAGCACCACAGCCACAACAGAGCACCACAGCCACAACAGAGCACCGAAGTCACAACAGACCACCACAGCCACAACAGAGCACCACAGCCACAACAGAGCACCACAGCCACAACAGAGCACCACAGCCACAACAGAGCACCACAGTCACAACAGACCACCACAGTCACAACAGACCACCACAGTCACAACAGAGCACCACAGCCACAACAGAGCACCACAGCCACAACAGAGCACCACAGTCACAACAGAGCACCACAGTCACAACAGAGCACCACAGCCACAACAGAACATCACAGCCACAACAGAGCACCACAGTCACAACAGAGCACCACAGCTACAACAGAGCACCACAGTCACAACAGAGCACCGCAGTCGCAACAGAGCACCACAGCTACAACAGAGCACCACAGTCACAACAGAGCACCACTGCAACAAAAGAGCACCACAGTCACAACAGAGCACCACAGCCATAACAGAGCACCACAGCCACAACAGAGCACCACAGCCACAACAGAGCACCACAGCCACAACAGAGCATCACTGCAACAGAAGAGCACCACAGTCACAACAACGCACCACAGCCACAACAGAGCACCACTCCAACAGCAGAGCACCACAACCACAACAAAGCACCACAGTCACAACAGAGCACCACAGCCACAACAGAGCACCACAGCCACAACAGAGCACCACAGCCACAACAGAGCACCACAGCCACAACAGAGCACCACAGCCACAACAGAGCACTACAGCCAAAACAGAGCACCACAGCCACAACAGAGCACCACAGTCACAACAGAGCATCACAGCTACAACAGAGCACCACAGCCACAACAGAACACCACAGTCACAACAGAGCACCACAGCCACAACAGAGCACCACAGCCACAACAGAGCACCACAGCCACAACAGAGCACCACAGTCACAACAGAGCACCACACCTACAACAGAGCACCACAGTCACAACAGAGCATCACAGCCACAACAGAGCACCACAGACACAACAGAGCACCACAGCCACAACAGAGCACCACAGCCACAACAGCATCACAGCTACAACAGAGCACCACAGCTTCAACAGAGCACCACATTCACAACAGAGCACCACTGCAACAGAAGAGCACCACAGTCACAACAGAGAACCATAGCCACAACAGAGCACCACAGCCACAACAGAGCACCACAGTCACAACAGAGCACCACAGCCACAACAGAGCACCACAGTCACAACAGAGCACCACAGCCACAACAGAGCACCACAGCCACAACAGAACACCACAGCCACAACAGAGCACCACAGCCACAACAGAGCACTACAGTCACAACAGAGCACCACTGCAACAGAAGAGCACCACAGTCACAACAGAGCACCACAGCCACAACAGAGAACCACAGCCACAACAGAGCACCACAGCCACAACAGAGCATCACAGCTACAACAAAACACCACAGCCACAACAGAGCACCACAGCCACAACAGAGCACCACAGCCACAACAGAGTACCACAGCCACAACAGAGCACCACAGCCACAACAGAGCATCACAGCCACAACAGAGCAGCACAGCTACAACAGAGCATCACAGCCACAACAGAGCACCACAGCCACAACAGAGCACCACAGCCACAACAGAGCACCACAGCCACAACAGCACCACAGCTACAGCAGAGCACCACAGCCGCAACAGAGCACCACAGCCACAACAGAGCACCATAGCCACAACAGAACACCACATCCACAACAGAGCACCACAGCCACAACAGAGCATCACAGCTACAACAGAGCACCACATCTACAACAGAGCACCACAGTCACAACAGAGCACCGCAGTCACAACAGAGCACCACAGCTACAACAGAGCACCACAGTCACAACAGAGCACCACAGTCACAACAGAGCACCACAGCCACACCAGAGCACCACAGTCACAACAGAGCACCACAGCTACAACAGAGCACTACAGTCACAACAGAGCACCACTGCAACAGAAGAGCACCACAGTCACAACAGAGCACCACAGCCATAACAGAGCACCAGAGCCAAAACAGAGCACCACAGTCACAACAGAGCACCACAGCCACAACAGAGCACCACAGCCACAACAGAGCACCACAGTCACAACAGAGCACCACAGCTACAACAGAGCACCACAGTCACAACAGAGCACCGCAGTCACAACAGAGCACCACAGCTACAACAGAGCACCACAGTCACAACAGAGCACCACAGTCACAACAGAGCACCACAGCCACACCAGAGCACCACAGTCACAACAGAGCACCACAGCTACAACAGAGCACCACAGTCACAACAGAGCACCACTGCAACAGAAGAGCACCACAGTCACAACAGAGCACCACAGCCATAACAGAGCACCACAGCCAAAACAGAGCACCACAGCCACAACAGAGCACCACAGCCACAACAGAGCATCACTGCAACAGAAGAGCACCACAGTCACAACAACGCACCACAGCCACAACAGAGCACCACTGCAACAGCAGAGCACCACAACCACAACAAAGCACCACAGTCACAACAGAGCACCACAGCAACAAAAGAGCACCACAGCCACAGCAGAGCACCACAGCCACAACAGAGCACCACAGCCACAACAGAGCACCACAGCCACAACAGAGCCCCACAGCTACAACAGAGCATTACAGCCACAATAGAGCACAACAGCCACAACAGAGCATCACAGCCACAACAGAGCACCACAGCTACAACAGAGCATCACAGCCACAACAGAGCACCACAGTCACAACAGAGCACCACAGCCACAACAGAGCACCACAGCCACAACAGCACCACAGCTACAGCAGAGCACCACAGCCACAACAGAGCACCACAGCCACAACAGAGCACCACAGCCACAACAGAGCACCACAGCCACAACAGAGCACCACAGCCACAACAGAGCATCACAGCTACAACAGAGCACCACATCTACAACAGAGCACCACAGTCACAACAGAGCACCACTGCAACAGAAGAGCACCACAGTCACAACAGAGAACCACAGCCACAACAGAGCACCACAGCCACAACAGAGCACCACAGTCACAACAGAGCACCACAGCCACAACAGAGCACCACAGCCACAACAGAGCACCACAGCCACAACAGAGCACCACAGCCACAACAGAGCACCACAGCCACAACAGAGCACCACAGTCACAACAGAGCACCACAGCCACAACAGAGCACCACAGTCACAACAGAGCACCACTGCAACAGAAGAGCATCACAGTCACAACAGAGCACCACAGCCACAACAGAGCACCACAGCCACAACAGAGCACCACAGCCACAACAGAGCATCACAGCTACAACAAAGCAACACAGCCACAACAGAACACCACGGCCACAACAGAGTACCACAGCCACAACAGAGCACCACAGCTACAACAGAGCACCACAGCTACAGCAGAGCACCACAGCCACAACAGAGCACCACAGCCACAACAGAGCACCACAGCCACAACAGAGCACCACAGCTACAACAGAGCATCACAGCCACAACAGAGCACAACAGCCACAACAGAGCATCACAGCCACAACAGAGCACCACAGCTACAACAGAGCATCACAGCCACAACAGAGCACCACAGCCCAACAGAGCACCAAAGCCACAACAGAGCACCACAGCCACAACAGAGCACCACAGCTACAGCAGAGCACCACAGCCACAACAGAGCACCACAGCCACAACAGAGCACCACAGCCACAGCAGAGCATCACAGCCACAACAGAGCATCACAGCCACAACAGAGCACCACAGCCACAACAGAGCACCACAGCCACAACAGAGCACCACAGCCACAACAGAGCATCACAGCCACAACAGAGCACCACAGCCACATCAGAGCACCACAGCCACAACAGAGCACCACAGCTACAGCAGAGTACCACAGCCACAACAGAGCACCACAGCCACAACAGAGCACCACAGCAACAACAGAGCACCACTGCTACAACAGAACATCACAGCCACAACAGAGCACCACAGCAGAGCACCACAGCTACAACAGAACATCACAGTCACAACAGAGCACCACAGTCACAACAGAGCACCACAGCCACAACAGAGCACCACTGCAACAGAAGAGCACCACAGTCACAACAGAGCACCACAGCCACAACAGAGCACCACAGCCACAGCAGAGCACCACAGCCACAACAGAGCACCACAGCCACAACAGAGCACCACAGCCACAACAGAACACCACAGCCACAACAGAGCACCACAGCCATAACAGAGCACCACAGCCACAACAGAGCACCACAGCCACAACAGAACACCACAGCCACAACAGAGCACCACAGCCATAACAGAGCACCACAGCCACAACAGAGCACCACAGCCACAACAGAGCACCACAGCTACAACAGAGCACCACAGCTACAGCAGAGCACCACAGCCACAACAGAGCACCACAGCCACAACAAAGCACCACAGCTACAACAGAGCATCACAGCCACAACAGAGAACCACAGCCACAACAGAGCATCACAGCCACAACAGAGCACCACAGCTACAACAGAGCACCACAGCCACAACAGAGCACCACAGCCACAACAGAGCCCCACAGCCACAACAGAGCACCACAGCCACAACAGAGCACCACAGCCACAACAGAGCACCACAGCTACAGCAGAGCACCACAGCCACAACAGAGCACCACAGCCACAACAGAGCACCACAGCCACAGCAGAGCATCACAGCCACAACAGAGCATCACAGCCACAACAGAGCACCACAGCCACAAAGAAGCACCACAGCCACAACAGAGCACCACAGCTACAGCAGAGCCCCACAGCCACAACAGAGCACCACAGCCACAACAGAGCACCACAGCTACAACAGAGCACCACAGCTACAACAGAACATCACAGCCACAACAGAGCACCACAGCCACAACAGAGCACCACAGCTACAACAGAGCACCACAGCTACAACAGAACATCACAGCTACAACAGAGCACCACAGCTACAGCAGAGCACCACAGCCACAACAGAGCATCACAGCCACAACAGAGCACCACAGCCACAACAGAGCACCGCAGCCACAACAGAGCACCACAGTCACAACAGAGCATCACAGTCACAACAGACCACAACAGTCACAACAGAGCACCACAGCCACAACAGAGCACCACAGCCACAACAGAGCACCACAGCTACAACAGAACATGTCACAACAGAGCACCACACTTACAACAGAGCACCACAGCCACAACAGAGCACCACACTTACAACAGAGCACCACAGCCACAACAGAGCACCACAGCCACAACAGAGCATCACAGCCACAACAGAGCACCACAGCCACAAAGAAGCACCACAGCCACAACAGAGCACCACAGCTACAGCAGAGCCCCACAGCCACAACAGAGCACCACAGCCACAACAGAGCACCACAGCTACAACAGAGCACCACAGCTAGAACAGAACATCACAGCCACAACAGAGCACCACAGCCACAACAGAGCACCACAGCTACAGCAGAGCACCACAGCCACAACAGAGCACCACAGCCACAACAGAGCACCACAGCCACAGCAGAGCATAACAGCCACAACAGAGCATCACAGCCACAACAGAGCACCACAGCCACAAAGAAGCACCACAGCCACAACAGAGCACCACAGCTACAGCAGAGCCCCACAGCCACAACAGAGCACCACAGCCACAACAGAGCACCACAGCTACAACAGAGCACCACAGCTACAACAGAACATCACAGCCACAACAGAGCACCACAGCCACAACAGAGCACCACAGCTACAACAGAGCACCACAGCTACAACAGAACATCACAGCTACAACAAAGCACCACAGCCACAACATAGCACCACAGCCACAACAGAGCACCACAGCCACAACAGAGCACCACAGCCACAACAGAGCCTCACAGCTACAGCAAGGCACCACAGCCACAACAGAGCACCACAGCCACAGCAGAGCACCACAGCTACAACAGAGCACCACAGCCACAACAGAGCATCACAGCCACAACATAGCACCACAGCCACAACAGAGCACCACAGCCACAACAGAGCTCCACAGCCACAACAGAGCACCACAGCAACAACAGAGCACCACAGCTACGACAGAGTACCACAGCCACAACAGAGCACCACAGCCACAACATAGCACCACAGCCACAACAGAGCACCACAGCCACAACAGGGCACCACAGCCACAACATAGCACCACAACCACAACAGAGCACCACAGCCACAACAGAGCATCACAGCTACAGCAGAGCACCAAAGCCACAACAAAGCACCACAGCTACAACAGAGCACCACAGTCACAACAGAGCACCACTGCAACAGAAGAGCACCACAGCCACAACAGAGCACCACAGCCACAACAGAGCACCACTGCAACAGAAGAGCACCACAGCTACAACAGAGCATCACAGCTACAACAGAGCACCACAGTCACAACAGAGCACCACAGCCACAACAGAGCACCACAGTCACAACAGAGCACAACAGCTACAACAGAACATCACAGTCACAACAGAGCACCACAGTCACAACAGAGCACCACAGCCACAACAGAGCACCACTGCAACAGAAGAGCACCACAGTCACAACAGAGCACCACAGCCACAACAGAGCACCACAGCCACAACACAGCACCACAGCCACAACAAAGCACCACAGCCACAACATAGCACCACAGCCACAACAGAGCACCACAGCCACAACAAAGCACCACAGCCACAACAGAGCACCACAGCCACAACAGAGCATCACAGCCACAACAGAGCACCACAGCCACAACATAGCACCACAGCCACAACAAAGCTCCACAGCCACAACATAGCACCACAGCCACAACAAAGCACCACAGCCACAACAGAGCACCACAGCCACAACAGAGCACCACAGCCACAACAGAGCATCACAGCTACAGCAGAGCACCACAGCCACAACAGAGCACCACAGCCACAACAGAGTACCACAGTCACAACAGAGCACCACAGCCACAACAGAGCACCACAGCCACAACATAGCACCACAGCCACAACATAGCACCACAGCCACAACAGAGCACCACAGCCACAACAGAGCATCACAGCCACAACATAGCACCACAGCCACAACAGAGCACCACAGCCACAACAGAGCACCACAGCCACAACAGAGCACCACAGCCACAACAGAGCATCACAGCCACAACAGAGCACCACAGCTACAACAGAGTACCACAGCCACAACAGAGCACCACAGCCACAACATAGCACCACAGCCACAACAGAGCACCACAGCCACAACAGAGCACCACAGCTACAGCAGAGCACCACAGCCACAACAAAGCACCACAGCCACAACAGAGCACCACAGCTACAACAGAGTACCACAGCCACAACAGAGCACCACAGTCACAACAGAGCACCACAGCCACAACAGAGCACCACAGCTACAACAGAGCACCACAGCCACAACAGAGCACCACAGCCACAACAGAGCACCCCAGCCACAACAGAGCACCACAGCCACAACAGAGCACCACAGCCACAACAGATCATCACAGCTACAACAGAGCACCACAGCTACAGCAGAGCACCACAGCCACAACAGAGCACCACAGCCACAACAGATCATCACAGCTACAACAGAGCACCACAGCTACAGCAGAGCACCACAGCCACAACAGAGCACCACAGCCACAACAGAGCACCACAGCTACAACAGAGCACCACAGCCACAACAGAGCACCACTGCAACAGAAGAGCACCACAGTCACAACAGAGCACCACAGCCACATCAGAGCACCACAGCTACAACAGAGCACCACAGTCACAACAGAGCACCACTGCAACAGAAGAGCACCACAGTCACAACAGCGCACCACTGCAACAGAAGAGCACCACAATCACAACAGCGCACCACAGCCACAACAGAGCACCACTGCAACAGAAGAGCACCACAGCTACAACAGAGCATCACAGCTACAACAGAGCACCACAGCCACAACAAAGCACCACAGTCACAACAGAGCACCACAGCTACAACAGAGCACCACAGCTACAACAGAGCACCACTGCAACAGAAGACCACCACAGTTAAAACAGAGCACCACAGCTACAACAGAGCACCACTGCAACAGAAGAGCACCACTGCCACAACAGAGCACCACAGCCACAACAGAGCATCACAGCTACAATAGAGCACCACAGCCACAACAGAGCATCACAGCTACAACAGAGCACCACAGCCACAACAGAGCACCACAGCCACAACAGAGCACCAGAGCTACAACAGAGCACCACAGTCACAACAGAGCACCACTGCAACAGAAGAGCAACACAGTCACAACAGAGCACCACAGCCACAACAGAGCACCACAGCCACAACAGAGCACCACAGCCACAACAGAGCATCACAGCCACAAGAGAGCACCACAGCCACAACAGAGCACCACAGTCACAACAGAGCACCACAGCCACAACAGAGCACCACAGCCACAACAGAGCACCACAGCCACAACAGAGCACAACAGCCACAACAGAGCACCACAGCCACAACAGAGCACCACAGCTACAACCGAGCACCACAGCCACAACAGAGCACCACAGCCACAACAGAGCACCACAGCCACAACAGAGCACCACAGCCACAACAGAGCACAACAGCTACAGCAGAGCACCACAGCCACAACAGAGCACCACAGCCACAGCAGAGCATCACAGCCACAACAGAGCATCACAGCCACAACAGAGCACCACAGCCACAACAGAGCACCACAGCTACAGCAGAGCACCACAGCCACAACAGAGCATCACAGCCACAACAAAGCACCACAGCCACAACAGAGCACCACAGCTACAACAGAGCATCACAGCCACAACAGATATCCAAAGCCACAACAGAGCACCACAGCCACAACAGAGCACCACAGCTACAACAGAGCACCACAGCCACAACAGAGCATCACAGCCACAACAGAGCACCACAGCCACAACAGAGCACCACAGCTACAGCAGAGCACCACAGCCACAACAGAGCATCACAGCCACAACAGAGCACCGCAGCTACAACAGAGCACCACAGCCACAACAGAGCACCACAGCCACAACAGAGCATCACAGCCACAACAGAGCACCACAGCTACAACAGAGCACCACAGCCACAACAGAGCATCACAGCCACAACAGAGCACCACAACTACAGCAGAGCACCACAGCCACAACAGAGCACCACAGCCACAACAGAGCATCACAGCCACAACAGAGCACCACAGCTACAACAGAGCATCACAGCTACAACAGAGCACCACAGCCACAACAGAGCACCACAGCTACAACAGAGCATCACAGCTACAACAGAGCACCACAGCTACAACAGAGCATCACAGCTACAACAGAGCACCACAGCAACAACAGAGCATCACAGCTACAACAGAGCACCACAGCCACAACAGAGCATCACAGCTACAACAGAGCACCACAGCTACAGCAGAGCACCACAGCCACAACAGAGCACCACAGCCACAACAGAGCACCACAGCTACAACAGTGCATCACAGCCACAACAGAGCACCACAGCCACAACAGAGCATCACAGCCACAACAGAGCACGACAGCTACAACAGAGCACCACAGCCACAACAGAGCACCACAGCTACAACAGAGCACCACAGCCACAACAGAGCACCACAGCCACAACAGAGCATCACAGCCACAACAGAGCACCACAGCCACAACAGAGCACCACAGCCACAACAGAGCACCACAGCCACAAAAGAGCACCACAGCCACAACAGAGCACCACAGCTACAACAGAGCACCACAGCTACAACAGAGCACCACAGCCACAACAGAGCACCACAGCTACAACAGAGCATCACAGCCACAACAGAGCATCACAGCAACAACAGAGCACCACAGCTACAACAGAGCACTACAGCCACAACAGAGCACCACAGCTACAACAGAGCACCACAGCTACAACAGAGCACCACAGCCACAACAGAGCACCACAGCTACAACAGAGCACCACAGCCACAACAGAGCACCACAGCCACAACAGAGCACCACAGCCACAACAGAGCACCACAGTCACAACAGAGCACCACTGCAACAGAAGAGCAACACAGTCACAACAGAGCACCACAGCCACAACAGAGCACCACAGCCACAACAGAGCACCACAGCCACAACAGAGCATCACAGCCACAAGAGAGCACCACAGCCACAACAGAGCACCACAGTCACAACAGAGCACCACAGCCACAACAGAGCACCACAGCCACAACAGAGCACCACAGCCACAACAGAGCACAACAGCCACAACAGAGCACCACAGCCACAACAGAGCACCACAGCTACAACCGAGCACCACAGCCACAACAGAGCACCACAGCCACAACAGAGCACCACAGCCACAACAGAGCACCACAGCCACAACAGAGCACAACAGCTACAGCAGAGCACCACAGCCACAACAGAGCACCACAGCCACAGCAGAGCATCACAGCCACAACAGAGCATCACAGCCACAACAGAGCACCACAGCCACAACAGAGCACCACAGCTACAGCAGAGCACCACAGCCACAACAGAGCATCACAGCCACAACAAAGCACCACAGCCACAACAGAGCACCACAGCTACAACAGAGCATCACAGCCACAACAGATAACCAAAGCCACAACAGAGCACCACAGCCACAACAGAGCACCACAGCTACAACAGAGCACCACAGCCACAACAGAGCATCACAGCCACAACAGAGCACCACAGCCACAACAGAGCACCACAGCTACAGCAGAGCACCACAGCCACAACAGAGCATCACAGCCACAACAGAGCACCGCAGCTACAACAGAGCACCACAGCCACAACAGAGCACCACAGCCACAACAGAGCATCACAGCCACAACAGAGCACCACAGCTACAACAGAGCACCACAGCCACAACAGAGCATCACAGCCACAACAGAGCACCACAACTACAGCAGAGCACCACAGCCACAACAGAGCACCACAGCCACAACAGAGCATCACAGCCACAACAGAGCACCACAGCTACAACAGAGCATCACAGCTACAACAGAGCACCACAGCCACAACAGAGCATCACAGCTACAACAGAGCACCACAGCTACAACAGAGCATCACAGCTACAACAGAGCTCCACAGCAACAACAGAGCATCACAGCTACAACAGAGCACCACAGCCACAACAGAGCATCACAGCTACAACAGAGCACCACAGCTACAGCAGAGCACCACAGCCACAACAGAGCACCACAGCCACAACAGAGCACCACAGCTACAACAGTGCATCACAGCCACAACAGAGCACCACAGCCACAACAGAGCATCACAGCCACAACAGAGCACGACAGCTACAACAGAGCACCACAGCCACAACAGAGCACCACAGCTACAACAGAGCACCACAGCCACAACAGAGCACCACAGCCACAACAGAGCATCACAGCCACAACAGAGCACCACAGCCACAACAGAGCACCACAGCCACAACAGAGCACCACAGCCACAACAGAGCACCACAGCCACAACAGAGCACCACAGCTACAACAGAGCACCACAGCTACAACAGAGCACCACAGCCACAACAGAGCACCACAGCTACAACAGAGCATCACAGCCACAACAGAGCATCACAGCAACAACAGAGCACCACAGCTACAACAGAGCACTACAGCCACAACAGAGCACCACAGCTACAACAGAGCACCACAGCTACAACAGAGCACCACAGCCACAACAGAGCACCACAGCTACAACAGAGCACCACAGCCACAACAGAGCACCACAGCCACAACAGAGCACCACAGCCACAACAGAGCACCACAGCTACAACAGAGCATCACAGCCACAACAGAGCACCACAGCCACAACAGAGCATCACAGCCACAAAAGAGCACAACAGCTACAACAGAGCACCACAGCCACAACAGAGCACCACAGCTACAACAGAGCACCACAGCCACAACAGAGCATCACAGCCACAACAGAGCACCACAGCTGACAACAGAGCACCACAGCTACAACAGAACACCACAGCTACAACAGAGCACCACAGCCACAACAGAGCACCACAGCCACAACAGAGCATCACAGCCACAACAGCGCATCATAGCCACAACAGAGCACCACAGCCACAACAGAGCACCACAGCTACAACAGAGCATCACAGCCACAACAGAGCACCACAGCCACAACAGAGCATCACAGCCACAACAGAGCACCACAGCCACAACAGAGCACCACAGCTACAACAGAGCACCACAGCCACAACAGAGCACCACAGCCACAACAGAGCATCACAGCCACAACAGAGCACCACAGCTACAACAGAGCACCACAGCCACAACAGAGCACCACAGCTACAACAGAGCACCACAGCCACAACAGAGCACCACAGCCACAACAGAGCATCACAGCTACAGCAGAGCACCACAGCCACAACAGAGCACCACAGCCACAACAGAGCACCACAGCTACAACAGAGCACCACAGCTACAACAGAGCACCACAGCCACAACAGAGCACCACAGCCACAACAGAGCACCACAGCTACAACAGAGCACCACAGCCACAACAGAGCACCACAGCCACAACAGAGCATCACAGCCACAACAGAGCACCACAGCTACAACAGAGCATCACAGCTACAACAGAGCACCACAGCCACAACAGAGCACCACAGCTACAACAGAGCATCACAGCTACAACAGAGCACCACAGCTACAACAGAGCATCACAGCTACAACAGAGCTCCACAGCAACAACAGAGCATCACAGCTACAACAGAGCACCACAGTCACAACAGAGCATCACAGCTACAACAGAGCACCACAGCTACAGCAGAGCACCACAGCCACAACAGAGCACCACAGCCACAACAGAGCACCACAGCTACAACAGTGCATCACAGCCACAACAGAGCACCACAGCCACAACAGAGCATCACAGCCACAACAGAGCACGACAGCTACAACAGAGCACCACAGCCACAACAGAGCACCACAGCTACAACAGAGCACCACAGCCACAACAGAGCACCACAGCCACAACAGAGCATCACAGCCACAACAGAGCACCACAGCCACAACAGAGCACCACAGCCACAACAGAGCACCACAGCCACAACAGAGCACCACAGCCACAACAGAGCACCACAGCTACAACAGAGCACCACAGCTACAACAGAGCACCACAGCCACAACAGAGCACCACAGCTACAACAGAGCATCACAGCCACAACAGAGCATCACAGCAACAACAGAGCACCACAGCTACAACAGAGCACTACAGCCACAACAGAGCACCACAGCTACAACAGAGCACCACAGCTACAACAGAG
>NC_091214.1:28472541-28585323 GCF_040958095.1 Procambarus clarkii
GCCTCCACCCCCAGGAAGCAGCCCGTGACAGCTGACTAACACCTAGGTACCTATTTACTGCTAGGTAACAAGGGCATTCAGGGTGAAAGAAACTTTGCCCATTTGTTTCTGCCTCGTGCGGGAATCGAACCCGCACTGCAGAATTTCGAGTCCTGCGCGCTATCCACCAGGCTACGAGGCCCCCTTTAGGCACATTCCTATGTTCGTTTCCTTAGTGTAGACTGCAATGTGGAAACCTCCGCTCTTTTCCATGACTGTTACATCTAGAAAGGGCAGCTTCCCATCCTTTTCCATCTCGTAAGTGAAATGCAGCACGGAACTCCGCTCAAATGCCTCCTTCAGCTCCTGCAGATGTCTGACATCAGGTACCTGTGTAAAAATGTCGTCAACATACCTGCAGTATATGGCCGGTTTTAAGTTCATGTCGACTAAGACTTTTTGCTCGATGGTACCCATGTAGAAGTTTGTAAACAGGACACCTAGGGGAGAACCCATGGCGACCCCATCTACTTGCTTATACATGTGCCCATCCGGGCTCAAGAAGGGTGCCTCTTTTGTACAAGCTTGGAGTAGTTTCCTTAGGATATTTTCTGGTATATCAAGAGGAGTACAGGCTGGATCACGATACACTCTGTCGGCTATCATCCCGATTGTCTCGTCCCCAGGTACGTTGGTAAACAGCGATTCTACGTCCAACGAGACCCTTATTCCTGTGGCCCGTGTGCCCCGCAGTAAGTCAACAAATTCCTTTGGCGACTTCAGGGTGAAGGCGCAAGGGACATAAGGAGTCAGCAGGCCATTGAGTCGCTTCGCTAGTCTGTACGTGGGTGTGGGTATCTGGCTAATGATTGGCCGAAGTGGGTTTCCAGGCTTGTGTGTCTCGACATTTCCATACGCATATCCAGGTTTATATTCTCCAATAATCTTTGGCAGGTGGAGTCCTGAGATCTTGGCGTTCACCGTTTCGATTAGTTTGTTGACCTTTGCTTTCAATTCGGCTGTAGTGTCCTTCGTTACCCTTTGGAATTTAGTTTGGTCAGAGACATTTCACTTACATTTCACTTCTTTTGGACATTTCACTTACGAGATGGAAAAGGATGGGAAGCTGCCCTTTCTAGATGTAACAGTCATGGAAAAGAGCGGAGGTTTCCACACTGCAGTCTACACTAAGGAAACGAACATAGGAATGTGCCTAAATGCCAAAAGCGACTGCCCAGATAGGTACAAGAGGAGTGTTGTTAACGCATATGTCGACCGTGCTCTCAGCCACAGCTCAGAATGGAAGCAAGTCGACGAAGAACTCTGTAGGGTAAGGCAGGTCCTAGTCAACAACGGCTTCTCCAATGGTTTCGTCGAAGACATCATAAGAAGGAAAGTGAAACGCCATGCAACCTCTGAAGAGACAAACCAACACAACACCTATACCCCCTATTAGACTATTTTACAGGAACTTCTTTTCCACAGCTCATAAAACGGAGGAAAGGGTCCTGAAAGATATTGTTAATAGAAAGGTTATCCCTACAGACAAAAATCAGGATACAACTGACGATTTACTATAAAACCAGAAAAACGGCCAGCCTACTCATGAGAAACTCTCCAGACACAAAGCAGAACGCTTTAAAAAGAGACCAACGTCGTCTATGCCTTCACATGCCCTCTTGGGGACTGTAAGCTCCAAAAAACCCAGTATATAGGCAAGATAACAACATCTCTTTCTAGGCGTTTAACGATGCATAAGCAACAGGGCTCCATTAAGGAACATATAATCTCTTCCCACAACCAAACCATCGCCAGAGAAATCCTAGTAAACAACACAGAAATCATCGATAGATACAGCGATAGCAGACGGCTTGAAGTTTGCGAGGCACTACACATCAAGAAGTCAACACCAGCAATCAACAGCCAATTAATGCACAACTATATTCTACCCACCTCAAGACTCTGCTCCAATATAGAAGCATCAAGAAATATGGACCAATAGGCTTTATACAATCACTTCTATTCAATACCCATTGTTTCGTGTTCTGTCTTGTGTTGATGAAATCAATACCTTATTAAATACCACCTTACCCCATCCACCTCACTCAAATGTAGGTATAAACAAATCGGAGATGTGTAAGTTCTATTCAGTTGTGTATGTTTAAACTAAAGTCTTTGAAAATGTAATAAGTTTTACGAAACGCGCTCAAGTGTCGCGTCAGACTAGAAATAAAAATGAATTTTGGAGAATTGATTTTTGAATTACCACCAACAGTGAAAAGAAATGTACGAAAGATTGAGAAAATTCGTGTTAGAATTATTAATCTTACTTTTTCGGTCATATTTAATAATATATATATATATATATATATATATATATATATATATATATATATATATATATATATATATATATATATATATATATATATATATATATATATGTCGTACCTAGTAGCCAGAACGCACTTCTCAGCCTACTATGCAAGGCCCGATTTGCCTAATAAGCCAAGTTTTCATGAATTAATGATTTTTCGACGACCTAACCTACCTAACCTAACCTAACTTTTTTCGGCTACCTAACCTAACCTAACCTATAAAGATAGGTTAGGTTAGGTTAGGTAGGGATGGTTAGGTTCGGTCATATATCTACGCTAATTTTAACTCCAATAAAAAAAATTGACCTCATACATAATGAAATGGGCAGCTTTATCATTTCATAAGAAAAAAATTAGAGAAAATATATTAATTCAGGAAAACTTGGCTTATTAAGCAAATCGGGCCTTGCATAGTAGGCTGAGAAGTGCGTTCTGGCTACTAGGTACGACATATATATATATATATATATATATATATATATATATATATATATATATATATATATATATATATATATATATATATATATATATATATGTGTGTGTGTGTGTGACGGTAAAGCGTTGGTGTTCGGCTGTTTCAAAAGCTGGGGGCAGGGCCTCATCACATCACAAAAAAAAGAGAGAAAAGTTTGTCCTTTCGTCTGTGGTAAGGTAATGGGAAGACACACAAAACACAAGTATATAAACAATGAAATTTTAATTACTCTAGAAAACAAAACATGAATAAAGGCAATCTCATAAAATTCAACACTGGTCAACAAACAAAATAACATGAATAATAACTGGCAATGAAAAAGTTACTCTAAGACCAGAATGCAAAAATAGTGATAGCAAGATATATTAAATAATGGGTGCTGGAATACTGGCTTCAAGCTGCCACCTCCCTTAGTACACGAAAGCCAAGGCTTAGTCTACTAGCGAGAGATGTCAACTCCAAGGAGCACAAAGATATTCTGAAGAGTCTGGCGTGCTGCTGCCCAGACGTCGACTCTCGGTGGTGGCGGAGTGCAGGTGTGACGAGACACCAGCCAATCAGCAACAGGCAGGCAGAGGATGAGCAGTTTGCTGGTTACGGCGGGCTGTGGCCAGGTGTCAAGGTGTGCATGGTACGATTTGCTTCCTGGGCAAAACGTTTGGCAATACTGGCGGACGTATCTTCTATATTGTATCTTGTATGTTACGACGTAATGATGTAGGGAAGAGCAGGCTCAATCTCTCTTGAAAGAGATTATCGTCACAACTCTCCCCCGAAGCCTGCGGTTCTGGAAGAAGTTACGTCTTCATGTGGTGGAGTGATAGTTGGAGTTGCTTCTACTTCATAGACTCTGGAGAGGGCGTCGGCTATTATGTTGTCAGAACCCGTGATATAGCGGATCTCCAGGTTGAAATCTTGCAGATATAAAGCCCATCGTAGAAGACGCTGGTTATGGAATTGGGCTTGATGTAAGAAGCGGAGAGGATTGTGGTCTGAGAAGATGGTGGTAGACCTGGCACCTTGTAGGTATAGAGCAAAGTGCTGGAGATTCAGGACGATGGAGAGTAGCTCCTTTTCAATAGTGCTGTAGTTCCTCTGGTGGGGTTTCAACTTGTAGCTGTAGTAGCTGACAGGTAGAACCTCCTCGCCTCGTTGCTGCATCAGGACACCACCGATGCCGGTACCACTGGCGTCGACATGAAGGACGAAAGGCTTGGTGATATCTGGCGAGGCGAGAATGGGATTAGAACAGAGGAGGAATTTGAGCTGTTCGAAAGCAACGGTTTGCTGCATGGTCCAATTATACCGTTGCTTGGGACTGGTTAAAATGATTAATGGTGTGGCTACTGTACTAAAATTTCTCACAAACCTACGGTAGTAGGAGGCAAGACCAAGGAAGCGCAGGAGCTGCTTCCTGGTGGTAGGCTGTTGATAATGCTGGATGGCTTGAGTGTGTGTGTCTAACGGAGCTAGGCTGCCACTCCCTATTACATGACCCAGATAACGCACTTTACCTTTGGCGAAGGTGGACTTGCCCAGGTTGATGGTGAGGCCGGCTGTCAGGAGCTTGGCGAACAGTCGTTGCAGCTGGAGCAGATGTTCGCTCCAGGTGTTGGAAGCTACGACGATATCATCCAAATAGGCGTAGGTGTTATCCAAGCCCTGGAAGACGTGGTTGACAGCTCTCTGAAAGGTGGCTGGGGCATTACATAGTCCGAAAGGAAGGCGTTCATATCTGAAAAGTCCAAAGGGAGTGATTCTTGAGGTTATCTTGAGATGATTTCGGGGCTTTTTAGTGTCCCCGCGGCCCGGTCCTCGACCAGACCTCCACCCCCAGGAAGCAGCCCGTGACAGCTGACTAACTCCCAGGTACCTATTTACTGCTAGGTAACAGGGGCATTCAGGGTGAAAGAAACTTTGCCCATTTGTTTCTGCCTCGTGCGGGAATCAAACCCGCGCCACAGAATTACGAGTCCTGCGCGCTATCCACCAGGCTACGAGGCCCCTAGATAAAGGCAGATATTTCTTTGGCTCGCTCTGTTAGACACACTTGGTAATATCCCTTAAGCAAGTCCACTTGGGACAAGTACTGGGCATTACCAATGGCGTCAAGAATGTCATCTATCCTTGGCAAGGGGTATGCATCCTTGACAGTCACATTATTTAATTTACGGTAATCCGTACACAATCTCACCTTACCTTGGGGTTTTGGCACCAAGATACAGGGTGAGGCCCAGGGGGACTCACAAGGTGTAGCCAGTCCATGATCCAAGAAGTACTGCACCTCAGCAAGCATGACTTCCTTCTTCCTAGGGCTGATTCGGTAGAAGGGTTGACGAATCGGCTGGGTGTCAGGGAGCAGTTGGATGTCATGCTGGGTAACATTACACTCTTGGGGATCATCTCGGAACAACTCCTGATGTTTTTTGAAGATCTTGACGAGAGGTGCACTATGATTGTCCTGAAAATAATTGGGAAGATCAGTTAGGATTTCCGAATTAGAAAGCGCTGACTCCTTGTCAGTGCTTTCGGGAGGAGAAGCAGGGAAGGTCTCACTGTGGATGTATGGCTCTTTAAAGGAAGAGTAGTTTATCATGACAGTGGGAGGAGTACCGGTATATAGCTTCAGGAGGTTGACGTGGCACAACTGGGTCTTCCGCCGCCTATCTGGAGTCTCTAGAACGTAGTTATGGTTGTTTCTGCACTCCTTGATGCGGTAGGGTCCTGAAAACCTATTTTGTAAAGGAGAACCTGGGATAGGGAAATAAGCAAGTACGAAGTCTCCCGGTTTAAATTTCCTTACTTTGCTGGTCTGGTCGTAATGAGTCTTCATCCTCTCCTGTGCTTTCAATAGATTATCTTGGGCAAAACTGTGGACCCTCCCTAGAATGTGTTGTAGGTTTTGAAGAAACTGGGGCACATTCTGATGCTCACTGAAGGTGGCATCACGTAGAGAGTCTTTGAAAGCCTTGAGAGGAGTACGGCACTTACGTCCGTAGAGCATCTCATAAGGAGATACTCCTAGGGACTCATTGGGAAGACTTCTAAAGATACACATTATCAGGTCAATTTGCTTATCCCAATCCTTAGAGGTTTCATTACAAAACTTCTTCAGGAGTGCTTTAATAGTCTGATGACTATGCTCAAGAGAACCCTGTGAAGCAGGATGATAGGGGCTGGACAATACCTGTTTGATGTTGAACTCTTCCAGTGTCCTCTTGAAGAGATCACTGGTGAAGTTGGTGCCACAGTCGCTCTGAACCTCCCTTGGAAATCCATACTGGGTGAAGATCTTCAATAAGTGTTTCACAACCGTAGCAGCCGTAATGTTCTTTACTGGAACTGCTATGGGGAATCTGGTGGTAGGACACAGGATGGTTAAGATATAGGCGTTACCTGAACTGGTCCGAGGTAAAGGACTAACACAGTCAATAATAAGTCTGTGGAAAGGTTCCGCAGGCACCTGTGTGGGAGTCAGTGGTGCTCTGGGAATAGAGTTGTTCGGTTTACCTGCCATCTGACATGTATGACACTGTTTGACGGTATTTACCATGCCTGGCCAGTAGTAGTCTTGACGGATTCCATGGTAGGTCTTGTTAAATCCGTAGTGGGAGAGTGCTCCGTGGGCCAGGTGTAGAATAGTGGGCCGCAGGCTGGCAGGAATCACTAGTTGTTCGACGTTGGCCCAATCGTCCTCCTCCTTCAGTTTACTGGGTCTATATCTGCGGTAGAGCAACTCGTTCTCTAGGAAGAACCCAGGAATACTGTCAGGTTGAGTCTCTGCCTGGAAAAATAATGGTGTCAAGGTAAGATCTTCCCTCTGTAACTTACGGAACTCCAACTTGGTCAGATTCGGGGGTAGTTTCTGAGGGTCTTGAGGGACAGCGGTAGCAGTAGAGTCAGCTGGCTGTGGTCGTGCAGCTTGTGCACGGGTGGTCACTAAAACCAGAGGAGAAACTTCATCACTCTCTTGAACCTTTGCTGGAACATACTCAAAGATGGGATTATCCATTACAGAGGTACACACCTGGGCTTTGTCCATGACGATCAGGTTGGTCGGTTGCAGGTCTTCTGCCAAGTCGTTGCCCAGGAGAAGTTGCACTCCAGGCATGGGAAAAGGCTTTTCCCTGATGGCGACTTGGACTTCTCCGGTCACGAAGGGACAATCCAGGTGGACTCTGGCGAGAGGATAAGGTCTGGTAGCAGTGAGGTCAGTGATGAAGACAGTTTCTCCGGTGTAGGCGATATTGGGCACAGCCGACTTCAAAATAATCGATTGAAGAGCCGCTGTGTCCCTCAAGATCTTCAGTTTGAAACGTCCCTCCGGATTTGAACCGTTGGTAGAGACAGTTCCAGTATACAGGTGTTTACTGAAAAGAGAAAGATCATTACCATGAACACCAACATTCATCACAGGCTTACCGGACTTAGGAGGAGTCTGTTTGGGTTTAGGTGATTCGGTGTTTCCTTTGAATTGAGACTTGAGACAAATTTATCTATGGTATGTCCATAGAGACTACAATACTTACAGTACAATTGCGAGCCAGCTTGATCGGTACTCACTTTCTCGTAACTGTACCACGACTTCTTACTGGAGGATGGTTCTGGTGTCAGCCGGTGGATGAGGCTGTAAGTGTCAGCCGACTTAGCACACTTCAGGTAGTTGGTTTCCTCTTTATCTGCTAAATATAGACGGACAGGAGGCGGCACACGCCTCAAGAATTCTTCAACTAGCATCAGGTTGACGAGTTCTGCAAAGGTAGAGACATGTGCTGCTTCCAGCCATTTCATAAAATATCTCCTTTTGGTGTTAGCAAACTCGAGAAAGGTAGTGGTACTTGCCTTCAGGTGGTCACGGAATTTCCTTCGATAACTTTCGGTGGAGAGAAGGTAGGCGTCCAACACTGCTTGTTTCAGAGTCTGGTAGTCATTCTCAGATGCCAAAGTACTGAGTGTGACTGCAGCTCTACCTGTAAGATGTACTCTGAGAAGGGTTGCCCATTGGTCGGCAGGCCAACTAAGTTGATTAGCAAGGGTTTCAAAGGTGGTAAAAAACACATCAACTTCTGTTTCTACGAATGGTGCCATTAACTTACTTGCATGTGCAGCATGTGATATATTGAAACTGACGGGAAGATTGGCGGTAGCTTGCTGGCGTTGAGCGAAGTGTGAAGTTTCCAACGCGAATTCTCGTTGACGACATTCCATAGCCAGAGTTGCTTGTTGTTTGTCATGTTCGTGTTGCATCTCCAATTGGCGTTGTTTTGTTTCAAGCTGTACTCGTTCCCGCTCACGGAGTATTGCAATCTCACGTTCTTGTTCTTCTTTCCTCAAGGCAGCTTCACGTTCCTTGAGGGCGATTTCACGTTCTTTTTCTTCCTTTCGTATGGCAGCTGCTTCCCTTTGTTGCTCGAGGGCTTCCCTTTGCTGCTCGCATTCGATCTTGGCCAGCTCTAGTTTGAGTTTCATCGTTGCCAAATCAGTTTTATCTGCAATAAAGTAAGTTTCGTGAGTTTCAGAGTCTATCTTACCTTTCTCTAAAAGATGATCCAGTAACAGGTTATGTATTTCATTTTTGATGGCTTGGTAGGGAACTTCTAGTTGATACTCATGTGCAAGAGTTTGTAATTCAGTCCTCTTGGCACGACTTAAAGTCCCTATTTCACCTGCTGGATCTGCACGGAAAGCTTGGAGACGAAACATGGTGAAATTAGCAAATAAATGCACAACGAATATACTGTTGTGATATGGTGAATGTCAGAAACAGGACAACGTGGCAACTGGTACCTATCCTGTGGAATCGTTAACAATTAAAGCTAATTTCAAGATGATAAATGATTAATAAATCAAGGTCGCAGGAAATCTTGTACCCGGTACTCATGTAAGAGGATAAGGGCAAGAAAATCCTACTAAACAAGCGAAACTGAGTTTCTAAAACAAATGAAACAGTTAATTGCCTCAGAAGTGAAATAGGTAGTCCAAGAATGTAGGCATACCTTGCCAAGTCTCTATAGGACATAAGCAAGTTTTTCCCACTGAAATTAATATGATACTTACAGAATTAGCGAACTTTTGTGCTCTGAAAAAGAAGGCTAATTCCCTACCAATGTAAATATCATCATCTCTGACCGACGTGTAGGGGTGCGAGGTGTCAACTGGTGACGAGAAATGCTGCTGAGGTCCCAATTCAGCAACTAAAGTTCGTGCGAGAGGAACTATGGCCCTCTTTATCCTCCTACTGTCAGATTGCAGAAGATTAGGTGCACTTGACCCGGGGACAGGTCACAGTACCAGGGTACCAATATGATGATCTGCCGAAAATATGAGAAATATCCTAGGGACAAAAGATGGTAAACACGAGTAATAACACGGAGGGAGAGATGACCAATTAAGAGAATGACTGAGGCCTACAGTCACCACGTAATCCAAAGTTGTCTCACCTTCACCATATGCTACTCTCGGAATGCACAATACACACAGCACCATATGAAAATAAAATTGAATATTAAAAATAGTGAAAAGCTACGTTACCAAAGCCAAATACGCTTACCACAAATTTACTACTTGGCACCAGTACCTGAGTGAAGCTCCGTGGACAGGCCCCCACGCAATGTGACGGTAAAGCGTTGGTGTTCGGCTGTTTCAAAAGCTGGGGGCAGGGCCTCGTCACATAACAAAAAAAAGAGAAAAGTTTGTCCTTTCGTCTGTGGTAAGGTAATGGGAAGACACACAAAACACAAGTATATAAACAATGAAATTTTAATTACTCTAGAAAACAAGACATGAATAAAGGCAATCTCATAAAATTCAACACTGGTCAACAAACAAAATAACATGAATAATAACTGGCAATGAAAAAGTTACTCTAAGACGAGAATGCAAAAATAGTGATAGCAAGATAAATTAAATAATGGGTGCTGGATTACTGGCTTCAAGCTGCCACCTCCCTTAGTACACGAAAGCCAAGGCTTAGTCTACTAGCGAGAGATGGCAACTCCAAGGAGCACAAAGATATTCTGACGAGTCTGGCGTGCTGCTGCCCAGACGTCGACTCTCGGTGCTGGCGGAGTGCAGGTGCGACGAGACACCAGCATATCAGCAACAGGCAGGCAGAGGATGAGCAGTTTGCTGGTTACGGCGGGCTGTGGCCAGGTGTCGAGGTGTGCATGGTACGATTTGCTTCCTGGGCAAAACGTTTGGCGATACTGGTGGACGTATCTTCTATATAGTATCTTGTATGTTACAACGTAATGATGTAGGGAAGAGCAGGCTCAATCTCTCTTGAAAGAGATTATTGTCACAATATATATATATATATATATATATATATATATATATATATATATATATATATATATATATATATATATATATATATATATATATATATATATACATAAACACTTGAAAAAACAGTTTTTTTTTTTAAATGTTTTTTTCCCATCACAGGTGACATCTATATAGTATGAATATAAAAATCAGCTCGGATGTTAGTGGAACATTGTGTGAAAATTTCAAACCAATCGGTGAAGAACTTTCGGACATTAGCGATCTTGAACAAACGAACATTTACATTTTTACTTATACAGAGTGAGAGAGAGAGAGAGAGAGAGAGAGAGAGAGAGAGAGAGAGAGAGAGAGAGAGAGAGAGAGAGAGAGAGAGAGAGAGAGAGAGAGAGAGAGAGAGAGAGAGAGAGAGAGAGAGAGAGAGAGAGTAAGAGAGAGAGAGAGAAGGAAACAAAACAGTCTCTCCTTCCCCCAGTTTTCTGTTGTGTGATGCGAAATATTCTGTCCATTAAGGTTTTTACCGACTGAGAGTGAGACATTTGTCTTGGTCTCTCGCCCCAGCGTCTTCATCACCAACCATCTCACAAGTAACACCACTCCCAGTTATCTTTAACATCTTTCCTAATAGGTGTCATACACATGATAAGATTCCGGGTCAGGCCGTAGAGTTTAGGTGTAGAGTGAGGGTGTAGAGTGGGGGTGTAGAGTGAGGGGTGAAGAGTGAGGGTGTAGAGTGAGGGGTTAAGAATGAGGAGGAAGAGTGAGGGTGAAAAGTGAGGGTGAAGAGTGAGGTTGTAGAGTGAGAGTGTAGAGTGAGGGTGTAGAGTGAGGGGTGAAGAGTGAGGGTGAAGAGTGAGGGTGTAGAGTGAGGGCTGAAGAGTGAGGGTGTAGAGTGAGGGTGTAGAGTGTAGAGTGAGGGGTGAAGAGTGAGGGTGAAGAATGAGGGTGTAGAGTGAGGGTGTAGAGTGAGGGGTGAAGAGTGAGGGTGTAGAGTGAGGGGTGAAGAGTGAGGGTGAAAAGTGAGGGTGAAGAGTGAGGGTGAAGAGTGAGGTTGTAGAGTGAGGATGTAGAGTGAGGGTGTAGAGTGAGAGTGTAGAGTGAGGGTGTAGAGTGAGGGTGTAGAGTGAGGGCTGAAGAGTGAGGGTGTAGAGTGAGGGTGTAGAGTGAGGGTGTAGAGTGAGAGTGTAGAGTGAGAGTGTAGAGTGAGAGTGTAGAGTGAGGGTGTAGAGTGAAAGTGTAGAGTGAGGGTGTAGAGTGAGAGTGTAGAGGGTGTAGAGTGAGGGTGTAGAGTGAGGGGTGTAGAGTGAGAGTGAAGAGTGAGGGTGAAGAGTGAGGGTGTAGAGAGTGTAGAGTGAGGTTGTAGAGTGAGGGGTGAAGAGTGAGGGGTGAAGAGTGAGGGTGTAGTGTGAGGGTGTAGTGTGAGGGTGTAGAGTGAGGGTGAAGAGTGAGGGTGTAGAGTGAGGGTGTAGAGTGAGGGTGAAGAGTGAGGGTGAAGAGTGAGGGTGAAGAGTGAGGGTGAAGAGTGAGAATGTAGAGTGAGGGTGTAGAGTGAGGGTGAAGAGTGAGGGTGAAGAGTGAGGGTGTAGTGTGAGGGTGAAGAGTGAGGGTGTAAAGTGAGGGTGTAGAGTGAGGGTGATGAGTGAGAGTGTAGAGTGAGTGGTGTAGAGTGAGGGTGTAGTGTGAAGGTGAAGAGTGAGAGTGTAGAGTGAGGGTGTAGTGTGAGGGTGTAGCGTGAGGGCGTAGGGTTGCTCCTGGGTGTGCTGGTGGGCTGAGTGGTCACGTCAGAGTGACTGAGTTAGGGTGAGTTTCAGTTTTTGTTAGGGTGAGCTTCACCGGAGCTGCCCGCTCTCCTCACTCACCGCCGGCCACACTCAAAAGTTCTCACGTGTGGGAATTGTCGGACACTACAGTCATTATTGCCAGGGCCCCAGCTGAGGGTCGGGCCCCCAGCGGAGGGAAGGGGCCCGCAGCTGAGGGTAGGGCGCCTAGCTGAGGGTAGGGCCCCCAGCTGAGGGTAGGGGTCCCCAGCTGAGGGTAGGGGCCCCCAGCTGAGGGTAGGGGCCCCCAGCTGAGGGTAGGGCCCCAGCTGAGGGTAGGGGCCCCCAGCTGAGGGTAGGGGCCCCCAGCTGAGGGTAGGGCCCCAGCTGAGGGTAGGGGCCCTCCAGCTGAGGGTAGGGGCCCTCCAGCTGAGGGTAGGGGCCCTCCAGCTGAGGGTAGGGGCCCTCCAGCTGAGGGTAGGGGCCCCCAGCTGAGGGTAGGGGCCCCCAGCTGAGGGTAGGGGCCCCCAGCTGAGGGTAGGGTCCCCAGCTGAGGGTAGGGGCCCCCAGCTGAGGGTAGGGGCCCCCAGCTGAGGGTAGGGGCCCCCAGCTGAGGGTAGGGGCCCCCAACTGAGGGTAGGGCCCCCAGCTGAGGGTAGGGGCCCCCAGCTGAGGGTAGGGCCCCCAGCTGAGGGAAGGGCCCCAGCTGAGGGTAGGGGCCCCCAGCTGAGGGTAGGGGCCCCCAGCTGAGGGTAGGGGCCCCCAGATGAGAGTAGGGCCCCAGCTGAGGGTAGGGGCCCTCCAGCTGAGGGTAGGGGCCCTCCAGCTGAGGGTAGGGGCCCTCCAGCTGAGGGTAGGGGCCCTCCAGCTGAGGGTAGGGGCCCCCAGCTGAGGGTAGGGGCCCCCAGCTGAGGGTAGGGGCCCCCAGCTGAGGGTAGGGTCCCCAGCTGAAGGTAGGGGCCCCCAGCTGAGGGTAGGGGCCCCCAGCTGAGGGTAGGGGCCCCCAGCTGAGGGTTGGGGCCCCCAACTGAGGGTAGGGCCCCCAGCTGAGGGTAGGGGCCCCCAGCTGAGGGTAGGGCCCCCAGCTGAGGGTAGGGCCCCCAGCTGAGGGTAGGGGCCCCCAGCTGAGGGTAGGGGCCCCCAGCTGACGGTAGGGGCCCCCAGCTGAGGGTAGGGGCCCCCAGCTGAGGGTAGGGGCCCCCAGCTGAGGGTAGGGGCCCCCAGCTGAGGGTAGGGGCCCCCAGCTGAGGGTAGGGGCCCCCAGCTGAGGGTAGGGGCCCCCAGCTGAGGGTAGGGGCCCCCAGCTGAGGGTAGGGGCCCCCAGCTTAGGGTAGGGGCCCCCAGCTGAGGGAAGGGACCCCCAGCTGAGGGTAGGGGCCCCCAGCTGAGGGTATGGCCCCAGCTGAGGGTAGGGGCCTCCAGCTGAGGGTAGGGGCCCCAGCAGAGGGTATGGCCCCAGCTGAGGGTAGGGGCCCCACTAAACCACCAGCGTCACCACTAAGCCGCCAGCATCAACACACAGCCGCCAGCGTCACCACTAAGCCACCAGCGTCACCACTAAGCCACCAGCGTGACCACTAGGCCACCAGCGTCACCACTAAGCCACTAGCGTCAACACTAAGCAACCAGCGTGACCACTAAGCACCCAGCGTCAACACTAAGCCACCAGCGTCACCACTAAGCCACCAGCGTCACCACTAAGCCACCAGCGTCACCACTAAGCCACCAGAGACACCAGTAAGCCATCAGCGTCAACACTAAGCCAACAATGTGACCACCAAGCCACCAGCTTCACCACTAAGCCACCAGCGTCATCACTATGCCACCAGCGTCACCACTAACCACCAGCGTCACCACTAAGCCACCAGTGTCATCACTATGCCACCAGCGTCACCATTAAGCCACCAGCAGCACCACTAAGCCACCAGTGTCATCAGTAAGCCACCAGCGTCACCACTAAGCCACCAGCGTCACCACTAAGCCACCAGCGTCACCACTAAGCCACCAGAGACACCAGTAAGCCACCAGCGTCAACACTAAGCCACCAGCGTCACCACTAAGCCACCAGCGTCACCACTAAGCCACCAGCGTCACCACTAAGCCACCAGCGTCATCACTATGCCACCAGCGTCACCACTAAGCCACCAGCAGCACCACTAAGCCACCAGTGTCATCAGTAAGCCACCAGCGTCAACACTAAGCCACCAGCGTCACCACTAAGCCACCAGCGTCAACATTAAGCAACCAGCGTCACCAATAAGCCACCAGCCTCACCACTAAGCCACCAGCGTCACCACTAAGGCACTAGTGTCCCCACTATGCCACCAGCGTCAACTTTAAGCCACCAGAGACACCAGTAAGCCACCAGCGTCAACACTAAGCCACCAGCGTCACCACTAAGCCACCAGCGTCAACATTAAGCCACCAGAGACACCAATAAGCCACCAGCGTCACCACTAAGCCACCAGTGTCACCACTGAACATCCAGTGTCACCACTAAGCCACCAGCGTCACCACTAAGCCACAAGCGTGACCACTAAGCCACCAGCGTCAACATTAAGCAACCAGCGTCACCACTAAGCCACCAGCGTCAACATTAAGCCAACAGAGACACTAGTAAGCCACCAGCGTCACTACTAAGCCACCAGCGTCACCACTAAGGCACCAGTGTCACCACTGAACATCCAGTGTCACCACTATGCCACCAGCGTCAACATTAAGCCACCAGCGTCACCACTAAGCCACCAGCGTCACCACTAAGGAACCAGCGACAACACTAAGGAACCAGCGTCAACACTAAGCCACCAGCGTCACCACTAAGACACCAGCGTCACCACTAAGCCAACAGTGTCACCACTAAGCCACCAGCGTCACCACTAAGCCACCAGCGTCACCACTAAGCCACCAGCGTGACCACTAAGCCACCAGCGTGACCACTAAGCCACCAGCGTGACCACTAAGCCACCAGCGTCACCACTAAACCACCAGCGTCACCACTAAGCCACAAGCGTCACCACTAAGCCACCAGTGTCACTAGTAAGCAACTAGTGTCACCACTAAGCCACCAGCGTCACCACTAAGCCACCAGGGTCAACACTATGCCACCAGCATCATCACTAAGCCACCAGCGTCATCACTAAGCCACCAGCATCCCCACTAAGCCACCAGCGTCAACACTAAGCCACCAGCGTTAACACTAAGCCACTAGCGTCACCACTAAGCCACCAGTGTCACCACTAAGCCACCAGTGTCACCACTAAGCCCCCAGTGTCACCACTAAGCCCCCAGTGTCACCACTAAGCCACCAGTGTCACCACTAAGCCACCAGCGTCACCACTAAGCCACCAGCGTCCCCACTAAGCCACCAGCGTCACCACTAAGCCACCAGCGTCCCCACTAAGCCACCAGCGTCATCACTAAGCCACCAGCGTCATCACTAAGCCACCAGCGTCAACACTAAGCCTCCATCGACACCACTATGCCATCAGTCACCACTAAGCCACCAGCGTCATCACTAAGCCACCAGCGTCACCACGAAGCCACCAGCATCCCCGCTAAGCCACCCTGCAGCGCCATCACTAAGCCACCAGCGTCAACACTAAGCCAGCAGCGTCAACACTAAGCCACCAGCGTCACCACTAAGCCACCAGTGTCACCACTAAGGCACCAGCATCACCACTAAGCCACCAGCGTCACCACTAAGCCACCATCGTGACCATTAGGCCACCAGCGTCACCACTAAGCCAACAGCGTCACCACTAAGCCACCATCGTAACCACTAGGCCACCAGCATCACCACTAAGCCACCAGCGTCACCACTAAGCCACCATCGTGACCACTAAGCCACCATCGTGACCACTAGGCCACCAGCGTGACCACCAAGCCACCAGCGTGACCACCAAGCCACCAGCGTCACCACTAAGCCACCAGCGTGACCACTAGGCCACCAGCGTCACCACTAAGCCACTAGCGTCAACACTAAGCAACCAGCGTGACCACTAAGCCACCAGCGTGACTACTAAGCCACCAGCGTCACCACTAAGCCACCAGCGTCACCACTAAGCCACCAGCGTCACCACTAAGCCACCAGAGACACCAGTAAGCCATCAGCGTCAACACTAAGCCAACAATGTGACCACCAAGCCACCAGCTTCACCACTAAGCCACCAGCGTCATCACTATGCCACCAGCGTCACCACTAACCACCAGCGTCACCACTAAGCCACCAGTGTCATCACTATGCCACCAGCGTCACCATTAAGCCACCAGCAGCACCACTAAGCCACCAGTGTCATCAGTAAGCCACCATCGTCACCACTAAGCCACCAGCGTCACCACTAAGCCACCAGAGACACCAGTAAGCCACCAGCGTCAACACTAAGCCACCAGCGTCACCACTAAGCCACCAGCGTCACCACTAAGCCACCAGCGTCAACATTAAGCCACCAGCGTCACCACTAAGCCACCAGCGTCATCACTATGCCACCAGCGTCACCACTAAGCCACCAGCAGCACCACTAAACCACCAGTGTCATCAGTAAGCCACCAGCGTCACCACTAAGCCACCAGCGTCAACACTAAGCCACCAGCGTCACCACTAAGCCACCAGCGTCAACATTAAGCAACCAGCGTCACCAATAAGCCACCAGCCTCACCACTAAGCCACCAGCGTCACCACTAAGGCACTAGTGTCCCCACTATGCCACCAGCGTCAACATTAAGCCACCAGAGACACCAGTAAGCCACCAGCGTCAACACTAAGCCACCAGCGTCACCACTAAGCCACAAGCGTCAACATTAAGCCACCAGAGACACCAATAAGCCACCAGCGTCACCACTAAGCCACCAGTGTCACCACTGAACATCCAGTGTCACCACTAAGCCACCAGCGTCACCACTAAGCCACAAGCGTGACCACTAAGCCACCAGCGTCAACATTAAGCAACCAGCGTCACCACTAAGCCACCAGCGTCAACATTAAGCCAACAGAGACACTAGTAAGCCACCAGCGTCACTACTAAGCCACCAGCGTCACCACTAAGGCACCAGTGTCACCACTGAACATCCAGTGTCACCACTATGCCACCAGCGCCAACATTAAGCCACCAGCGTCACCACTAAGCCACCAGCGTCACCACTAAGGAACCAGCGACAACACTAAGGAACCAGCGTCAACACTAAGCCACCAGCGTCACCACTAAGACACCAGCGTCACCACTAAGCCAACAGTGTCACCACTAAGCCACCAGCGTCACCACTAAGCCACCAGCGTCACCACTAAGCCACCAGCGTCACCACTAAGCCACCAGCGTGACCACTAAGCCACCAGCGTGACCACTAAGCCACCAGCGTCACCACTAAGCCACCAGCGTCACCACTAAGCCACAAGCGTCACCACTAAGCCACCAGTGTCACCAGTAAGCAACTAGTGTCACCACTAAGCCACCAGCGTCACCACTAAGCCACCAGGGTCAACACTATGCCACCAGCATCATCACTAAGCCACCAGCGTCATCACTAAGCCACCAGCATCCCCACTAAGCCACCAGCGTCAACACTAAGCCACCAGCGTTAACACTAAGCCACCAGCGTTAACACTAAGCCACTAGCGTCACCACTAAGCCACCAGTGTCACCACTAAGCCACCAGTGTCACCACTAAGCCACCAGTGTCACCACTAAGCCCCCAGTGTCACCACTAAGCCCCCAGTGTCACCACTAAGCCACCAGTGTCACCACTAAGCCACCAGCGTCACCACTAAGCCACCAGCGTCCCCACTAAGCCACCAGCGTCACCACTAAGCCACCAGCGTCCCCACTAAGCCACCAGCGTCATCACTAAGCCACCAGCGTCAACACTAAGCCTCCATCGACACCACTATGCCATCAGTCACCACTAAGCCACCAGCGTCATCACTAAGCCACCAGCGTCACCACGAAGCCACCAGCATCACCACTAAGCCACCAGCGTCAACACTAAGCCAGCAGCGTCAACACTAAGCCACCAGCGTCACCACTAAGCCACCAGTGTCACCACTAAGGCACCAGCATCACCACTAAGCCACCAGCGTCACCACTAAGCCAACGTCGTGACCACTAAGCCACCAGCGTCACCACTAAGCTACCAGTGTCACCACTAAGGCACCAGCATCACCATTAAGCCACCAGCGTCACCACTAAGCCACCATCGTGACCACTAAGCCACCAGCGTCACCACTAAGACACCAGCGTCAACACTATGCAACCAGCGTGACCACTAGGCCACCAGCGTGACCACCAAGCCACCAGCGTCACCACTAAGCCACCAGCGTGACCACTAGGCCACCTACGTCACCACTAAGCCACCAGCGTCACCACTAAGCCACCAGCGTCAACACTAAGCAACCAGCGTAACCACTAAGCCACCAGCGTGACTACTAAGACACCAGCGTCACCACTAAGCCACCAGCGTGAACACTACGCCACCAGCGTGACTACTAAGACACCAGCGACAACACTAAGCCACCAGCGTCAACACTAAGCCACCAGCGTCACCACTAAGACACCAGCGTCACCACCAAGCAACCAGCGTCAACACTGAACCACTATTGTCACCACTAAGCCACCAGCGTCAACACTGAACCACTATTGTCACCACTAAGCCACCAACGTCACCACTAAGCCACCAGTGTCACCACTAAGCCACCACCAGCGTCACCACTAAGCCAACAATGTGACCACCAAGCCACCTGCGTCACCACTAAGCCACTAGTGTCACCACTAAGCCACCAGCGTCACCACTAAGCCACCAGCGTCACCACTAAGCCACCAGCGTAACCACTAAGTAACCAGCGTGATCACTAAGCCACTAGCGTCACCACTAAGCCACCAGCAGCACTACTAAGCCACCAGCAGCACTACTAAGCCACCAGCGTCATCACTAAGCCACCAGCGTCATCACTAAGCCACCAGCGTCACCAATAAGCCACCAGCAGCACCACTAAGCCACCAGTGTCATCAGTAAGCCACCAGGGTCAACACTAAGCCACCAGTGTCATCAATAAGCCACCAGCGTCACAACTAAGCCAACAGCGTCACAACTAAGCCAACAGCGTCACCTCTAAGCCACCAGTGTCACCAATAAGCCATCAGCGTCACTTCTAAGCCACCAGCGTCACCACTAAGCCACCAGAGACACCAGTAAGCCACCAGCGTCAACATTAAGCCACCAGCGTCATCACTAAGCCACCAGCGTCAACTATAAGCCACCAGAGACACCAGTAAGCCACCAGCGTCACCACTAAGCCTCCAGCGTCACCACTAAGGCACCAGTGTCCCCACTAAGCCACCAGCGTCAACATCAAGCCACCAGAGACACCAGTAAGCCACCAGCGTCCCCACTAAGCCACCAGCGTCATCACTAAGCCACCAGCGTCAACACTAAGCCTCCATCGACACCACTATGCCATCAGTCACCACTAAGCCACCAGCGTCCCCACTAAGCCACCAGCGTCACCACTAAGCCACCAGCGTCCCCACTAAGCCACCAGCGTCCCCACTAAGCCACCAGCGTCATCACTAAGCCACCAGCGTCAACACTAAGCCTCCATCGACACCACTATGCCATCAGTCACCACTAAGCCACCAGCATCACCACTAAGCCACCAGCATCATCACTAAGCCACCAGCGTCAACACTAAGCCAGCAGCGTCAACACTAAGCCACCAGCGTCACCACTAAGCCTCCAGTGTCACCACTAAGGCACCAGCATCACCACTAAGCCACCAGCGTAACCACTAAGCCAACGTCGTGACCACTAAACCACCAGCGTCACCACTAAGCTACCAGTGTCACCACTAAGGCACCAGCATCACCATTAAGCCACCAGCGTCACCACTAAGCCACCATCGTGACCACTAAGCCACCAGCGTCACCACTAAGACACCAGCGTCAACACTATGCAACCAGCGTGACCACTAGGCCACCAGCGTGACCACCAAGCCACCAGCGTCACCACTAAGCCACCAGCGTGACCACTAGGCCACCTACGTCACCACTAAGCCACCAGCGTCACCACTAAGCCACCAGCGTCAACACTAAGCAACCAGCGTGACCACTAAGCCACCAGCGTGACTACTAAGACACCAGCGTCACCACTAAGCCACCAGCGTGAACACTACGCCACCAGCGTGACTACTAAGACACCAGCGACAACACTAAGCCACCAGCGTCAACACTAAGCCACCAGCGTCACCACTAAGCAACCAGCGTCAACACTGAACCACTATTGTCACCACTAAGCCACCAGCGTCAACACTGAACCACTATTGTCACCACTAAGCCACCAACGTCACCACTAAGCCACCAGTGTCACCACTAAGCCACCAGCGTCACCACTAAGCCAACAATGTGACCACCAAGCCACCAGCGTCACCACTAAGCCACTAGTGTCACATCTAAGCCACCAGCGTCACCACTAAGCCACCAGCGTCACCACTAAGCCACCAGCGTCACCACTAAGCCACCAGCAGCACTACTAAGCCACCAGCGTCATCACTAAGTCACCAGCGTCACCAATAAGCCACCAGCAGCACCACTAAGCCACCAGGGGCAACACTAAGCCACCAGTGTCATCAATAAGCCACCAGCGTCACAACTAAGCCAACAGCGTCACCTCTAAGCCACCAGTGTCACCAATAAGCCATCAGCGTCACTTCTAAGCCACCAGCGTCACCACTAAGCCACCAGAGACACCAGTAAGCCACCAGCGTCAACATTAAGCCACCAGCGTCATCACTAAGCCACCAGCGTCAACTATAAGCCACCAGAGACACCAGTAAGCCACCAGCGTCACCACTAAGCCACCAGCGTCACCACTAAGGCACCAGTGTCCCCACTAAGCCACCAGCGTCAACATCAAGCCACCAGAGACACCAGTAAGCCACCAGCGTCCCCACTAAGCCACCAGCGTCATCACTAAGCCACCAGCGTCAACACTAAGCCTCCATCGACACCACTATGCCATCAGTCACCACTAAGACACCAGCGTCCCCACTAAGCCACCAGCGTCATCACTAAGCCACCAGCGTCAATACTAAGCCTCCATCGACACCACTATGCCATCAGTCACCACTAAGCCACCAGCATCACCACTAAGCCACCAGCGTCATCACTAAGCCACCAGCGTCAACACTAAGCCAGCAGCGTCAACACTAAGCCACCAGCGTCACCACTAAGCCTCCAGTGTCACCACTAAGGCACCAGCATCACCACTAAGCCACCAGCGTAACCACTAAGCCAACGTCGTGACCACTAAGCCACCAGCGTCACCACTAAGCTACCAGTGTCACCACTAAGGCACCAGCATCACCATTAAGCCACCAGCGTCACCACTAAGCCACCATCGTGACCACTAAGCCACCAGTCTCACCACTAAGACACCAGCGTCAACACTATGCAACCAGCGTGACCACCAAGCCACCAGCGTCACCACTAAGCCACCAGCGTGACCACTAGGCCACCTACGTCACCACTAAGCCACCAGCGTCACCACTAAGCCACCAGCGTCAACACTAAGCAACCAGCGTGACCACTAAGCCACCAGCGTGACTACTAAGACACCAGCGTCACCACTAAGCCACCAGCGTGAACACAACGCCACCAGCGTGACTACTAAGACACCAGCGACAACACTAAGCCACCAGCGTCAACACTAAGCAACCATTGTCAACACTGAACCACTATTGTCACCACTAAGCCACCAGCGTCAACACTGAACCACTATTGTCACCACTAAGCCACCAACGTCACCACTAAGCCACCAGTGTCACCACTAAGCCACCAGCGTCACCACTAAGCCAACAATGTGACCACCAAGCCACCAGCGTCACCACTAAGCCACTAGTGTCACATCTAAGCCACCAGCGTCACCACTAAGCCACCAGCGTCACCACTAAGCCACCAGCGTAACCACTAAGTAACCAGCGTGACCACTAAGCCACCAGCGTCACCACTAAGCCACCAGCAGCACTACTAAGCCACCAGCGTCATCACTAAGTCACCAGCGTCACCAATAAGCCACCAGCAGCACTACTAAGCCACCAGTGTCATCAGTAAGCCACCAGGGTCAACACTAAGCCACCAGTGTCATCAATAAGCCACCAGCGTCACAACTAAGCCAACAGCGTCACCTCTAAGCCACCAGTGTCACCAATAAGCCATCAGCGTCACTTCTAAGCCACCAGCGTCACCACTAAGCCACCAGAGACACCAGTAAACCACCAGCGTCAACATTAAGCCACCAGCGTCATCACTAAGCCACCAGCGTCAACATTAAGCCACCAGAGACACCAGTAAGCCACCAGCGTCACCACTAAGCCACCAGCGTCACCACTAAGGCACCAGTGTCCCCACTAAGCCACCAGCGTCAACATCAAGCCACCAGTAAGCCACCAGCGTCCCCACTAAGCCACCAGTGTCACCACTGAACATCCAGTGTCACCACTAAGCCACCATCGTCACCACTAAGCCACCAGCGTCACCACTAAACCACCAGCGTCAAAGCCACCAGTGTCACCACTAAGCCACCAGCGTCACCACTAAGCCACCAGCGTCACCACTAAGCCACCAGTGTCACCAGTAAGCAACTAGTGTCACCACTAAGCCACCAGCGTCACCACTAAGCCACCAGGGTCAACACTATGCCACCAGCGTCATCACTAAGCCACCAGCGTCCCCACTAAGCCACCAGCGTCAACACTAAGCCACCAGCGTCAACACTAAGCCATCAGCGTCACCTCTATGCCACCAGTGTCACCACTAAGCCACCAGTGTCACCACTAAGCCACCAGCGTCACCACTAAGCCACCAGCGTCACCACTAAGGCACCAGTGTCCCCACTAAGCCACCAGCGTCAACATCAAGCCACCAGTAAGCCACCAGCGTCCCCACTAAGCCACCAGTGTCACCACTGAACATCCAGTGTCACCACTAAGCCACCATCGTCACCACTAAGCCACCAGCGTCACCACTAAACCACCAGCGTCAAAGCCACCAGTGTCACCACTAAGCCACCAGCGTCACCACTAAGCCACCAGCGTCACCACTAAGCCACCAGTGTCACCAGTAAGCAACTAGTGTCACCACTAAGCCACCAGCGTCACCACTAAGACACCAGGGTCAACACTATGCCACCAGCGTCATCACTAAGCCACCAGCGTCCCCACTAAGCCACCAGCGTCAACACTAAGCCACCAGCGTCAACACTAAGCCATCGGCGTCACCACTATGCCACCAGTGTCACCACTAAGCCACCAGTGTCACCACTATGCCACCAGCGACACCACTAAGCCACCAGCGTCACCACTAAGCCACCAGCGTCCCCACTAAGCCACCAGCGTCACCACTAAGCCACCAGCGTCACCACTATGCCACCAGCGTAACCACTAAGCCACCAGCGTCACCACTATGCCACCAGCGTAACCACTAAGCCACCAGCGTAACCACTAAGCCACCAGCGTCACCACTAAGACACCAGTGTCACCACCCACCCGTCCACAACACCACCCACCCGGTCACAACAACACCCACCCGGTCACAACACACACCGGGTCACAACACCACCCGGCCACAATACCCACCGGGTCACAACACCACCCGCCCGGTCACAACACCACCCACCCGGTCAAAACACCACCCACCCGGTCAAAACACCACCCACCCGGTCACAACACACACCGGGTCACTACACCACCCGGTCACAACACCACCCGGCCACAATGCCTCTGGTCATTACCAACCCGTAGTGACAATGACGGGCCATTTACGGGCCACGTCCTGAAAAATGGAGCAACATTACCCGGGATCCATTGGTTCATTAAATTAACGCTTCTAATTGCAGTTTTCACGAATCATTGCAACATTTTTATACGCAATTCACAAATGTATTATGTGTGTATTTTTATTAGCGATACAGCACGTTGCTGTAGTTCCTCTCACCTGTGTATGTTGGTCGTTATAATTACTGTGTTTAACGACTGTGTCAGTTGTTTCACATGTTGCAATGTGGGCAGGTGGGGTGGTTGTTGTGGGTTGGTTGTTGTGAGCAGGTGGGATGGATGTTGTGGGTTGGTGGGGTGGTTGTTGTGGTTTGGTGGGGTGGTTGTTGTGGGTTGGTGGGGTGGTTGTTGTGGGTTGGTGGGGTGGTTGTTGTGGGTTGGTTGGGTGGTTGTTGTGGGCAGGTGGTGTGGTTGTTGTGGGCAGGTGGTGTGGTTGTTGTGGGTTGGTGGGGTGGTTGTTGTGAGCAGGTGGTGTGGTTGTTGTGGGTTGGTGGGATGGTTGTTGTAGGTTGGTGGTGTGGGACATTTGGGGCTTGACTATTTATTTAATTATTAAAGTAATGAAATCAATTACGAAGGACCACCCGCTTTTATAGTAAAGAGGGAAACTAATATAATGTGATCATTAGGAATTCCTGTAAGAAACCAGTGACTATGGATAAATACTAGGAAATATAATCACTTGAGTAATCAATGGGCTGTATAAATAATTTACTTGAATCAAAGCCTCAAACACCTACATTGGGGGGTTATTGCTAGAACTTCATATATGTCTAGGAACTAGTGTGGTTCGTACACCAGTTCATTGTGTAATAACCTAATCTTATGACCAATTAAAGAATCAATGGAAAATTTGTCACCAGTAAGAATATAAATCATAAATATCAGAAATTAATAATTATAATAAACACGTATTATCTCCAGTGCGTACAGCATTCCATAAATGACAATCAAAATACTGATAATTTGAATAATCAAAGAAATACGAAAAGTCTTAGCTTGAAGACGTTTTCAAAGACATCAGTTACAAATCATCCTCGGGATTTCTGGAATTCCTCGTAGAACACTGGGAGATGAATACAATACAATACAATACAATTTTATTTAGGTAAGGTACATACATACAATAAATATTTACAAGGATTGTTTGACTTATAGGTAGAGCTAGTACATACAATGCCTAAAGCCACTATTACGCAAAGCGTTTCGGGCATGCAAAGCGTTTCGGGCATAACGCGAATAACACGGGTAAAGTAACAGCTCGTGGAATTCCTCACACGCGAGCTGTAAATTAACGGATATTACGTAGCAATGTACTAGGCTACTAAATATCTGTATTCAAGAAATTAGGAATAAAATTAATTTAGAATACTAACATGTGGTTTATTTATGTCGCTCGACGTGACGACAAGCTACCCTGCTGTATACAATCTCTAATGATGAATCAAAAGGGAGTTATATAAGTACTTAGCTAATAGGGCACTGTATAAGTTGAAGCTTGCCGAAACTCGCGTCCCAGGCTCTAGCGTCACAATGGCGAGCACGTGGTGGCTAGCTTGGCTTGGATGTCGACGCGCTTATTTGGCCGGTCACGATGGATCACGTAGAACAAATTAACTAGTTCCGGGCTGAATGTCAGGTTAAATCTTGCCGACAATTCACCACAACGTATCCTAGACTCTGACACCAAACGAGTTGCTCAATTCCGCAACAAGTAAGTAAGTAATTATCAAAAGAAGGCACCAAACCGGGAAGGCTATGTAGCACCATCAAATACGCAAAATAATCAGAGGGCGCTAAATATCACCAAGGATGCCAATACGAGAACAAAAACGCATAAGGCGAACGATATCAAAAGTATCCGAGTCACCAAGAATTCTATCGAGGGACAGGTGACCGCGAGGGGCGGTCGGAAAGCAAGACACACGCTCGTCCTGGAAGTCAGGACATTCAAGAAGGACATGCACGACTGTAAGAGGGACAATGCAACTAGGACAAGAAGGAGCAGGGCGGCGCTCCATCAAGTGACCATGGGTTAAGCGAGTATGGCCAATACGCAACCTCGCCAGAGCTGTTTCCCACCGCCGGTTACTGTGGAAGGAGGACGGCCACGAGGAAACACAACATTTAAGAGTACGTAGCTTGTTACCAGTAACAGACAACCAAGAAGCCTGCCAACGGGTAAGGACTGAGGAATGGATAACCGGGTAAAAGTCGGAATACGGAATGCCTTTACGAGAGATGGGACAAGAGCGGACAGCTTCCTTAGCGGCAGCATCCGCACGCTCATTTAAAGACACGCCAATATGGCTGGGAACCCAACAAAACTCAACCGACTTAAATTTACTGTGAACGAGAAACAGCCAATGCTGGATCTCGACAACTACCGGATGAACTGGATTAAAGTACCCGAGAGCCATGAGGGCACTATGAGAGTCAACAACAACCACAAAGGAAGACTGACAACGAGAAAGCAGGAGACGAAGAGCATAGAGAATAGCATAAAGTTCCGCTGTAAAGATGCTAGTCTCCGGAGGCAAGCGACACATATAAGTGCGATCAGGAAAAACAACAGAGTAGCCAACACCGTCCGCTGACTTAGACCCATCGGTGAAGATAGAAACGGAGCGGGAGTGAGAAGAAAAGTGCTCGTGGAAAAGGCGTTTTAGAACTGTAGGAGGGGTAAAAGCTTTAGTGATACGAGTCAAGGATGTACAAAACCGCGGAAGAGGGACCCTCCACGGGGGCAAAGAAGGGACAACACGAGGAGAAACATCAGAAATACGAACGGAAAGAGAATCCTGTAGGCGAGATAACCGGACAGAAAGAGGGAGGTGGTGAAGAGGAACAGGAACCGCAGGAGGGGTAAAAGTTAAAGCACGACAGAGGCGAGAGGAAGGATGTTGCAAGGACCGCGCAAGATAGCGAAGACAGTAGCGATCACGGCGGTCCTGGAGAGACAGGAAGCCAGTGTCAACATACAAGCTAAGGACGGGAGTCGAACGAAAGGCACCAGAACTGAGGCGCAACCCAGTATGGTGCAAAGCATCAAGACGGCGAAGAGTAGAAGGAGAAGCAGACGAGTAAGCAGGGCAACCATAATCGAGCTTAGACAGGACGAGAGAGGAATGTAAAGCAAGGAGAGTGCGCCTATCTGCCCCCCAAGAAGTATGGGACAAGACCCGAAGGAGGGTAAGGGACTTAGAGCACTCAACACGGAGGTAAGAGATATGGGGAGACCAAGACAAACGAGTGTCAAGGAATAACCCCAAAAGCTTCGCGGAATCTTTGTATTCAAGGGGATGACCATAAAGTGACAAAGAGGGACGAAGAACAACCCGTTTCCGCGTAAAAGTCATGGCACAAGTCTTAGAAGTAGAGAACTTGAAGCCATGACCTGTGGCCCAAGACGACACGGCATCAATCGCAAGTTGAAGCCGGCGTTGAAGGAGAGGCGAATCATCACCCTGACAACAAAGGGTAAGATCATCGACATAGAGAGCGGAGAAGACACCAGAAGGAAGAGAGGAAAGAAGACCATTGAGGGCAACCAGAAAAAGAGTAGTGCTCAGAACACTACCCTGGGGCACACCTTCGTATTGCTAAAAAGAGGGAGAGAGAGCGGTACCAAGGCGCACCCGAAAGGAACGACGAGAGAGGAAGCTGCGGAGAAAGAGAGGGAGATGACCACGAAAGCCAAAAGAATGAAGTTGAGATAGGATATGATAACGCCAAGTGGTGTCGTAAGCCTTTTCTAGGTCAAAAAGGACGGTTACAACGGAGGTCTTCGCAGCAAAAGCAGTACGAATATAGACCTCCAAGTTCACCAGGACATCTGTCGTGCTGCGGCACTTGCGGAAACCAAATTGAGAAGGGGAGAGGAGGTGATGGTGTTCCAGGAACCACATCAGACGAACGTTAACCATACGTTCAAAGAGTTTGCAGACACAACTTGTGAGAGCAATAGGGCGAAAGTCCTTAGGGGAAGTACCCAGAGACCCCGGTTTGCGAACAGGGAGGACAACGGCATCGAGCCAGTCCTCAGGGACTGACGACGACTCCCAGATCCGATTATACAGACTCAGTAAATACTGAGACGTGCTCGGAGGGAGATGGCGAAGCATCTCATAATGAATACCATCGGAGCCCGCCGCCGTAGAACCGCAGAGGGCCAGGGCAGAACGAAGTTCAGAGAGAGAGAAGGGATCATTATAGGGAAGCTGAAGATGAGTGCAGAAATCTAAAGGACGAGACTCAAGGACAGGTTTACGAAGAAGGAAAGATTGGGGAAGATGAAGACCAGAGCTAACAGAAGAAAAGTGGGAACCCAGTTCGGAAGCGACCTGCAACGGGTCCGCCACAAGAGTATCATGGAGGTGAAGGACCGGTGAAACATCGGGAACGAACTTACCCGCTATCTTGCGGATACGCTTCCAGATCTGGGCCAGAGGGGTTTCGGACGTAATTGTCGAGACATAAGATGCCCAACATTCACGTTTAGCCGTACGGATGGCCCTACGGGCCACCGCACTCGCTTTCCGAAAGAAAAGAAAAGAATCGGTCGTCTGCCTACGGCGGTGCTTCTTCCAGGCTGCACGCTTACAGCGGACAGCCCGAGCACAGTCCGCATTCCACCAGGGAACGCACTTCCGTGGACCCCGAGAGGAAGAGCGAGGAATAGAGCGGAGGGCAGCGTCGAAGACAGTGTCATGAAAAAGGAGGAGAGCGCGAGAGAGGGGCAGAAGGGAGAGGTCAGAGAGAGTAGCACTGAGGGAAAATAGGGTCCAGTCCGCCTTAGCAAACTGCCACCTAGGGAAAGAGAGGGAAGGGCGAAAAGAGAAAAAGGAAACAAGGATGGGGAAATGATCACTTCCATGGAGGTCATCAAGAACCTGCCATGTGAAATCTAAGTAAAGAGAAGAAGAGCAGAGAGAAAGATCAAGACAAGAAAGGGTGCGAGTTCGAGAGTCCAAATGAGTGGGCTCACCAGAATTCAGAAGAGACAGGGAAGAAGAGAGGAGAAACGGCTCAAGGAGGCGACCTCGGGTATTCGTCAGAACGTCACCCCAAAGAGAATGACGACAATTGAAGTCACCCAGCAGGAGCACAGGCTCCGGCAAGGAGTCTAGGAGGTGTTTCAAATCAGGAAGAGAGAGCGGGACACTCGGGGGGAGATAAATGGAACAAACTGTGTACTTTTCCCCACAAAGATACGAGCAGCAGAACAATGGAGAGGCGAAGGAAAAAGTAAAGGAACAAAGGGAACATCAGCCCGAATCAAGAGAGCAGAAGAATTAGAAGCCCCAGCAATGGCTGGGGGGGGGAGAGAAAGGAATAGCCACGAAAACGACCAGAACGAGCACCAAGCATCGGCTCCTGGAGACAGACACAAAGGGGCGAAAACCGCGAAACCAGAAGTTGGAGTTCGAGGAAATTGGCGTAATAACCTCGAACGTTCCATTGAAGAATGGACAACGACGAGAAGAGAAAGGACAAAAACAGAGAACAAGGAAGAAACAAAGGCGAAAGACCAACAGAGCACGTTAAAGAATATCAGGGTCGGGATCAGGGTCAGCAAAGTCAGGGTTAGGGGGCATGGGTAAACTGAGCAAAGACGGAGGGAAGGAAACGGGAGAACAGATCAGAGGTGGGCGGGCAGGGTCCGGAGGAGGAGGAGGAGGAGGAGGAGGAGGAGGAGGAGGAGACAACGGAGAGGAGCAGTCAAGGACAGCAGCAGGAAGAGGGGGAGTAGAAAGAGAGGAGCGCACCCCAGCAAGAGCAGCAACCGAAAGGGAAGCAGGGGCCAAAGAAACCTCCATAGCAGGAACAGGGGGCGCAAGCACTGAAACGGGAGGGGAAGGAGCAACAGAGCCAGAAGGAGGAGCTGAGGAAGAAAGCGAAGCCTTCTTACCCGCCGGGGAAGAGGAAGGAGAGGAGCCAGGCTTACGCTTCTGACTTAAAGAGACCGGTGTCCCAGCAACTACGTACCGGGCAACGGATTCCAGTGTCTCAACAGGAGAAGCCGAACGAGAGCACACACGACGGCCGTTAGGAGAGCGATGGACATCCGCCCGCACCGACAGGCGGCGGGGAGAGCCGATAGATGGAGGAAGAGGATGGGAAGGAGGATCGGAGGGGGACGAGGAAGAAGACACAGAAGACACGACAGACCGGGTAGAAGGAAGGGGAACCCCAGACAGAGGACCAGGAGGAGGATCCTTCGGGAGAGAACCCAAAGGGACAGAGGAGGGGGCAGTGGGCGCATCAGGGTCCAAGGCCTGGAAACGGTTGTGAGTCTGAGGAAGGCGGGAAGGACGAGGAGAGGAAGAGCGCAACACGCGAGCATAAGAGATATTAGCATAAGGCGGGAGCCGGCGAACCTGGCGCCTCGCCTCAGGAAAAGATAAACGCTCCCGGTGCTTCAAGTTGAGGACGGCTGCCTCAAGCTTGTAATGGACACACGCATGGGAGAAGGTAGGATGGGCCTCACCGCAGTTGAGGCAACGAGCCTGGGGAGAAGCGCACTCCGACTTAGAGTGACCTTCGCCACCACACAAAGGACAGAGAGAGACAGTCCCGGAGCAGCGGAGGGCACCATGCCCAAACCTCCAGCACTTGTTGCAGAGCCGAGGAGAAGGAATGTACTCCTGGACAGAGCACCTGGCACCAGCAAGAATGACAGAGGGTGGAAGGGTCCTACCATCAAAGGTAATCTTCACAACCCGGAGGGGTTGACGGCGACTACCACGAGGGGGACGAGTAAACGTGTCCACCTGGAGAATAGAATGGCCCTGGGCAGCGAGGATATGTCGAATATCGTCGTGGCAGTCGCGTAGGTCCCGAACACCGGTCGCAACATGGGGCGGGAGCAAAATAGTGCCAACACTGGCATTCAACTGAACGTTCTTCGAGACCCGAACGGGGGTCTCGCCAAGGCAGGATAAGGCAGCCAAGCGGGAAGCAGCATCCTGAGAAGGAGCAGCAACGACACGTGTACCGAGACGAGTGGGGTTGAAAGTAATGGAGGCATCCACGGAATCAATGAGATGTCGATGGAGGGAGAAATCGTCAGGAGGCGCAGAATCAAGAGGGAGGAGATCAAAATATTTGGCCCACGAAGCGGGACCAAACAAGGCTTGATAGGTAGCAGAACTGGAAGGAATCGAGCGAGGGCGGCCGTGACGAAGACGGCGGTGAGAACCCCCAGAGAGAGAGGGGTTAAAAGGCGCAGTAGTTACAACTAGAGAAGGAGCCACGCCAGGGGACGAGGTAGTCACCACTGGGGGCTTGGGGCTCGACCCAACCACAGAGGAGGGAGGGGAGCCAGAGGAAGGAGTCAGAGAGGCCAAAGGAGGAGCAAGGTCGGGGCCCAATGCAGCGGAGGCTACAGAGCCCGGTCTTCCAATACGGACCGACTCGGGGGCTTGGTCGCCCACCCCACGAGCCTGAGAAGGTAAACCAGAAGAAGCCGAAGCAGGGGTAATCATCTTGACGAAAGAAAGAATTCACTCACGAATGTGCCCCCACACCCACCATGGAGCCACAATTAGAGGCAGGACACCCAACAAGAAGCTATCGCCGATCTTGTCGGGGCCTCCTAGGGGTGCGTCGCGAGTATACGCCCCACAAACGCCACCTTAAGAAACCGACAGTCCGTCGAGATCGGGTTCAGTGACGAAGTGGGGATTGACAATAAAAGGTTCCCCTCGCTCTCGACGTCGGGTACTGCAGTTCTACGGGTGCATGAGTATGCCTCCTCAAGCACCCGGGCGTCAAAATAGAAGAAGTCCAAGGGAAGAACCAGAACGAGCAAAAGGTCGGTAGGAAACGGCAAGCAGATAGGAGAAGAGGGGGGAGAAAAACGAAACAGAAGGAAAAGGAAAAGATGCCCAGCAGAATTGGAGAGGACGGCAGCAGGAGCACAAGGCTAGAAAAGGACAGAGGACTGTCCCAAGGAGCATCACACTCCGGCAGCCGCCCACTAAGCCCCCACACGGCGACAACGAGCTGAGCGGGGAGGGGGAATTCCGCAACAAGTCTTCACGCCGCACACTGGCGAGTTCTCCTCGAGCTGTCGTCTACCACAACAATGGCGTCTCCCTCTCACCGCGTCCCGCATTCGCCACAGAAATTATTTATCACGAATAATATTACTTCGCGCAGTTGTGGCTAAAATGCTTTGATAAAGACTGAGTTGTAATTCTAGGGAGCTAAATATTATTACTTTCTCGTCTTACGGTGGTAAACGAGAAATGGAGATGATTTTAGTTCTCTCCATGGCATTCACGCGTGACGTTAAATTCATTACCTGATAACAATTATAACTAAAAACTCTCGATTTGGCATTATTTGGGAGTTATGTTATCGGTAAATAATTATCACACGGAATACTGATGATTTTAGAGAATCACATTCAATTCTCTAACACACTGGATATAAATGTGTTTAGCTTGGTAGAATCTGACGCAATACTGGTGCTTGGTTACGTAAGAATTGCAGCATTATTGTACAGATACAATTATTAGTTCATGTGAACTCTACTGTTAGTTAATTTTAGTTACTACAGTAATTAGTATATTTTAGTAATAGTTAATAATAATACAACTGTATTGTATTTGTGTTGGAAATTTCCAACAGGTGGGGTGGTTGTTGTGGGTTGGTGGGGTGGTTGTTGTGGGTTGGTGGGGGGGTTGTTGTGGGTTGGTGGGGTGGTTGTTGTGGGTTGGTGGGGTGGTTGTTGTGGGTTGGTGGGGTGGTTGTTGTGGGTTGGTGGGTGGTTGTTATGGGTTGGTGGGGTTATCTTCTTGAGATGATTTCGGGGCTTTAGTGTCCCCGCGGCCCAGTCCTCGACCAGGCCTCCATCCCCAGGAAGCAGCCTGTGACGGCTGACTAACACCCAGGTACCTATTTTACTGCTAGGTAACAGGGGCATAGGGTGAAAGAAACTCTGCCCATTGTTTCTCGCCGGCGCCTGGGATCGAACTCAGGACCACAGGATCACAAGTCCCGCGTGCTGTCCGCTCGGCCGACCGGCTCTGGGGTGGTTGTTGTGGGTTGGTGGGGTGGTTGTTGTGGGTTGGTGGGGTGGTTGTTGTGGGTTGGTGGGGTGGTTGTTGTGGGATGGTGGGGTGGTTGTTGTGGGGTGGTTGTTGTGGGTTGGTGGGTTGGTTGTTGTGGGTAGGTGGGGTGGTTGTTGTGGGCTGATGGGATGGTTGTAGTGGGCAGGTGGGATGGTTGTAGTGGGCTGATGGGATGGTTGTAGTTGGTTGGTGGGGTGGTTGTATTGGGCTGGTGGTGTGGTTGTGTTCGTTACTGTGTCATATGGTGCATGTTTGGTTGTAGAGATACACAGTACTTCACTTCAGTAGTTTATAGAGTAAGGTACTTGAGATATATCAAGTGTAGCGAGGTCAAGAGGTCCCTCCCTGGTCTGACGTCTGAGATAACTGTCGGCCAACTGGAGCACGGACTAGTGCCGGCTCTCCCGTGTGACGTCATGGGCTAACTAGATAGTTACAATGATACTGAAAGTATCTCGGTGGCACACAATAATTACTTATATGTGAAAATGCATATTAAACATTAAAGGGTGGATTAAGTGTGCATTAACACTAACATTAAATTGTGCATTAATGCTCGGCATGAGCACAAAAAATTGTACATAATTGGTGAAAAATCATGGTAACAATGCTTTAATTGGTTCAAGAGCATTAAGAACATATGAATGTGTAAGTATCAGATATGAACAATACAACTGCTTGTATTTTTTTTTTTTTTTTATTTTTTATTTTTTATTTTTTTTTACATGCAAGCATGCGTATAATTTACAAGAAAAACAGAACAAATATAACATAGAACAAAAGTACAAAGCACACATATGTACAAGGACAAAGGAACAAATCAATAGAAGACCAGCCAGAAGGGCTGACCACAAAACAAAAATGCATATACAAACATAACACAAATATAAACACAGCGTAAGACAAACATAAGGGAAAACCCCAGGCCAAAATGCACACAAAACAAGTCTGCTAACACCTCAAACACATACAGAGAGGCGAGAAACATACAAGAATAAGGACAATAACAATAAAGAAAACAGATCCGCCATAACAAACAGAAGGCAAAACATAACAAAGAGCACACGCCAACAGCCTGAAGGGCACACAATATGACAAACAAGCGCACACGACATCCACAACCGAACACACAAACGCATAGGAACCGCACACCCACCCACTAGCCATACAAGAAAACCCACAATACAAACCGGAGCACGCAGGAACCCCGGAAACAGTACCCACCCCACCCACTCACATACACACCCCACAACCAGGCAACACAAAATACATAGAAATCACTTGCGAGGAACAACGTGAGAAATGTACTTCTCCGGGAAAAGATCACGAGGATACTTCGCCTTGTAAGCTTCCCAGACAGGATCTTCAAGGTCGGTAGGGTTTTGATCCCCCGCTCTCGAGCGGGTATCATAAACTCAGGAACATCTATATCTGGCGGCATCGGCCAACGCCTAAGGTCACTGACGCAAGTCGCATAACGAGGCCGGGGAGCGCCATCCACGCCCTTCGAGGAAGCAGACGACACTGGAGAAGCGGACGAGGGTCGCCGAGCCTGCCATGCCTTCGCCATCGGAGCAGGGGCCGGACGCTGAGACGATAGCACCTCCACGGATACCGCAGGAGACACGGAAGGGACTGCAGGAAACGGAAGAGGCGGCAAGACCGCTGCCGAGGAAACGGGTAACGAGGAAGGGGCCACAGAACATCCAGAGCGAGCATCCTTTCTCAACATCACCACCAGGCAACCCCGCTCACCACCAACTACAGCAGGGGGAACCACCGCCCACGAAGAACCGGAGCCATCCGACGCAGGCAACGCACCTGAAGCAGGACCCTCGGACACCGGACCAGAAGTTGAGGCCGAAACACCGGCACCGGCATCCTCAGGCAAGTGTACCTCCGCCACCACAGTAGTGTGCACCACATCCGGAGCCACCCCACCTTCAACGGAAGGACGACACTCGTCGAAGTCGCCAACTTCAGCCCACGCAGAAGAACGCCGGGAACGCTTAGGCTCGGGCCGCACATCATCAGACCCGGAGGCAGACTCAGCGACCCGCGCAGCACCAGCCGAGCGAACCGACGCACGCCGCAGTACGGCAGCATCCTCAACCACACGGGGCACCAGGCCAGGCACAGGAGGGAATGCCGGAACCACCTCAGCTTCCAGCACAGCCGGAATAGACGGCGAGGGTGCAGGGACCGGGACAGACACAGCAGAGGAAGAACTGGAAGACGAGGGGTCCGAGCAAACGGCAGTCAGAAGAGGCTCAGGGACACCAGCCGGAGCAGGCGGAGCACTAGGCGAGGACACAACCTCCGGAGGAGATGCGGCAACAACAGGGGGCGCAACAGGCGGAGCAACAGCTGATACAGAGGGCATCTCCTCAGCCGAAGAGACGTCCACACCCACCGAATCATCCCCCACAGGAAGGGGCGGAAAATCCTCCTCACTGAAGAGATTCGGCGTGGTGACCACCGGCCAGGTCGGACGCTCCTGAGGTCTCTCCGCACTGCCTAGTGTTTACGTTGGGTGATTGCTTGTTTGCCCTGCTGGTGGTGGTTTGCCACTGACAGGGTGACGTTTGCCTTAGCCATGGGGTCATCTCGCCCTCCAGTGCAGAGGACATTGTCGGCTGGTCTAGCGTTTACGGTGCCGGTGGATCATCCATTGGTTGGTGTCGCCCTGGTGGACGTGCTTCATGTGCAGCTGTCGGACCTGGTGGGCGTCCAGCTGCTTCAGGGCAACCGTGCTGTGGTCAAGTTCCGCCTCCAGGCTGCCTTTCAGGTGTTTCTCGAGCGTTGTGAGGGGCGTGTTTACCCACTCCCTGATTCAGCTGGCTCAGTTAAGGTGGTGAATCTTAGTGTCACCTTGACGTCTGTGGCGGTGCATGGTGCCCCCTTCGAATTTCAGGACGACTTTTTAACCTCCTGTTTTGAGCGATTTGGGACCGTGTTAGGTGTTCGTTGGAACAAGGTCGTTGCCGGGCACTGTGTTGGTATGCTTGACGGCTCCCGCACCCTGACGATGTCGCTGAAGTGTAGTGTACCGTCGTCGATGTCCGTGTTGGGTTACACGCTCCGCTGCTTGTACCGGGGTCAACCGCGCACCTGTTATCGGTGTGGTCACGAGGGTCACCTGGCTGCGGCGTGCGACGTGGGAGCACCTGGTCGGGTGCATGTTTTTCGTGCAGAGGATTTCCCGCCCTTGTTACGTTCGGACGGTTCTGAGGACGGAGTAGGTGCTGTGCCTGAGGCGCCTGATTGCCTGTCTGCTGCTCCGCCTGTTGAGGCGAGTTCTACGGCCTGTGCGACACGTCAGGTGACTGCTGTGGCCCCTGGGGTTGTTGAGCCGGTGTGTGTGGGTGTCGAGCCGTCGCCTGAGCTGCGTGTAGTGCAGGATGTCTCGGTGGAGGTCCATGTCCCGCCCCCGCCTGTGGATGTGATACCGGCTCCCGGGAACGCGGGTTCTGCTGTTTTAGAGGGGGTGCTTCGGCAGGGGGAGGTGCCTGCCGTGCCTGTGTGTGTTGGTGACTGTAGTTCTGCTCTTTCCGTCCCTTTGCAGAAGCGTGCGCGTCGGTGTTCTGAGGATGATGTGGACAGTGTGGGTGATGTGGCCTCTGTGGACTCTTCGGACGGTGCGGGTGTGGCCTGTGTGGATGTCAAGATGGTGGCCGTGCCTGCGGCGGGGCCTGCTGGGCGTGGTGTGGTGAGGCCTGTCTCGAAGCGTTCACGGCGGGCTCGGAGTGTGTCTCCCCTTCGTGGTGTGCCTTGGGAGGAGGTGGGGGAGTATGGTTATCTGGCGCCCCCCGCCGAGAATGATGGTGCTGTGAGGGGCTCCGAAGTTGCTACCTGTGCCTCTCCTCCTGCGTCTCCTGCTGTTGGATCTCCGCAGTGGGGGGTTGTCCCTGATGATCGGGACCTCGTCGTGATGTTGCGGAAAGATGTGCGCCAGAGGGCCTCGGCTCCTGTGCCCGGTGGTGGGGTCGGTGCCGCGCCTGCGTCCCCTGCTGTATCCCCTCCTTCTTTGCTCCAGTCTGGGGATTGCCTAGTCCCGTCTGCTGGGGTCGTGCCCTGTGAGGGTCCGGAGTTGGGCCCTTATCGGGATGCCCGGGTGCTTCCGATCCCGTGGTGCTCGTCCACTGTCTGGGTGTCGCGGGTGAAGGAGTTTGTGTATAGGGTGCCTGATAGGATGTCTCAGCCGAGGGCGCCGCCTGGTGGCCGGCTGCCCGCTGACCTGCGGGTGATTTGGGAAGCGTACTGCTTGCGCTTTCCGATACACAAGTTTCCGGAGAAGTATTAGTTCCCGTCTTGCGCACGCTGCTAAGCCGTGCATGGATCAGCTGCCACCGTGATCACGCCCCCCCCCCCCACCCCCCCCGGTGCGGGGTGTCTCCCTCTAACGTTCGCCTCTGTTTTCGTCGCCACTCTTCTCTCTACGGCCCATCACATCTACCGCTTTTGACTTTCTTCTCCTCCTGACCGTCAACGCGTCTCCTTACATCTGTCCTGGTGCAGTCATCGGGAGGGTTACCCCTTCATGCAAACTGCGCCTATTCTCAAGAAGAAGAAGAAGAGATTCACTGGTGCAACAGCAGGCGCAGAACAGTCAGCAGCCTGATGGCCCAAAAGACCACAACGATAACACGTCCGCGGCTGACGGGCGTAAAACACCCGAACGTTGTACCCCATAAGGCGCACAGAGGACGGAATATCTGCCCGGAGTCTCATGCCCAGGGTGCGAATGTTGGACCTCACACCCTTAAGAGGACTAGAAGACACCACGTTCACTCTCACACTAACAACTGCGCCAAACCGGCCGAAATACCGCCGTAGCAGAGCCTCTGGAAACTCCAAGGGAGCCCCATGCACACTGATGTAAGTAAGTGCACCACTTCTATCCGAGAGGGTTACAGTGCCCGCACCATCCGGCAGGGGTAGTGTCTGCCCCTCGTATCGCCGGAGAAAATCGCGATATGCCACCTCCTCTGCGAACTTCACAATTGCCCTACGGGCCGTTACCAACTCGACCCCATAAATCTCAAACACAGGGACAGAGAGCATTTCACAAGCCAGGGCAATCTCCGGGTAACCAGCCCGCACAGAGAACTCTAGTCCCACAGACTGAGCCCGGACGACAGGGGGTAGAGGGACCCCCATCTTAACGCCACGTCAGCACAGGCGAGCAGAGACACACCCGCCCCCAACCAGCCGAAACGGGCAAACAACACCAACTGCTGGAGCGCCGATGCAACACGTCAGCCCCGTACCGAAGCGAGGGCCAGACTCCACAAAAAATTGTACATAATTGGTGAAAAATCATGGTAACAATGCTTTAATTGGTTCAAGAGCATTAAGAACATATGAATGTGTAAGTATCAGATATGAACAATACAACTGCTTGTATGGCCTGAAACAAAATTATTAACATGTTTGGTAATGGCATATGCTCGAAAATGACAATTATCGGCTTTAATAGAACAATAATAAATGACAATTATCGGCTTTAATAGAACAAATATTATGACCAAACAACCAGAATTTTTGTTTTTAAGATTAGATAAAAGGGAGGAAAACAAAAATGAATGTACAATATATACACAAGATATTTCGAGTGGATCGAGAAGACTGAATCCATGAACATAGTTTGCTGGATCAGCAGCCCACTATCTTAGTGATAGCAGTCAGGAATTCCTGGCCTCAGTGTGGTTGCCAGAACAGTAATGGACCTTTTGATGACATGCACTGTAAAAATACAAATGGCACAGCACACCTATTAATTGCATCTTATTTATGACACAAAATAAAGTTGAAAGAAGTATATACATTGCATTATACAGCAATAATAGGACACGTGGGGTAGAAATACTGGCAAGTTTTGCCAACAAACACACAATGAGCAGAATGCTCTTATTTATAAATTCTGCGAATATCAACAGCTAGTTCATCAAGAGCACTATACAACTCTGGCTCTGACTGATGGTCAGGAACAGATGAAACTTCATGTGTCAAACTCTCATCTGGTGAGTTAATCCCGTTAGCATGTAGCCAATCGACTTGTGATAGGTGCACGGTTGAAACGAAAGGTCTAGATCTATGATTATACGTGCTAGCATGGGGTAGCAATACATCAAGTGGTCTGTCAACTACAGTAGGTGGTGTCCCAATAAAAGAAGTTGTCTGGGTAGGGTCATTTCCATATTCCACAACAGTCATTTTAGCTAATATCACGTGGTCTAAGTGTTCATTTATATACTCTTCTGTGAACAAATTCTTAAGTTTGTACTTGTTACCTTTGATAAGCTCGGTTACCTTATATGGACCCAAAAATTTCTTAGTTAGCTTGTACATAGAACCAGACCTGTGTTGGCCAAGTACCATTACTACAGATCCGACAGTTATCTTACTCGTTTTAGCTCATGCATTCCTTCTTCAAGTCAACTCTGCTGTTGCCTTGGACAATTGTTCTCATATTGTCTTGAAAACTAGTTGCATTTGTCTAAGCTTTGAGAGGCGCCCTAGCTGCGGTGGGGTATAGACGTGTTGTCTGAGCCCTCCGGTAGTTGGTGGTTGTTCGCCGAGTGGCTGGGGGTGTGGGCGTCCCCACCCTCCTTGCAGTTGCTGCTTGGCTGGTGTTGACGTGGCACGCTTGCGATGGGAGGCCTTTTTCCCGCTGTTGTGAGAGCGAACTACGTGGGCCTGGAGTTTACAAGCCATGTTGGTTATCCTGTAGTTGAGCTTGTCACGTGTGACATGCTCTGTGTCCCGGTAGATGATGTCTACGGAGTTGAGCTGGTAACTGCTCACCGGGTTATTGTCAAATTAGTGGGGGAAGGAGGTGTACCGTGAGTTCTTCCACCGTTACGAGGGGCGTTCCTTGTCGCTGCCAGATGGTGCCGGCTCTGTGACCATTACAGACCGTAGTGGTGCCCTGACATACGTGAGTGTGCATGGGACGCCCTTGGAGTTTCCCGAGGACCTACTCCAGCATTACTTCCAGTGGTTTGGCGCTGTCGTCAGTGTGCTGGTGAACACACTATCCTCGGGGAGGTATAAGGGTATGTGTACGAACATTCGTACCCTTGGGATGCGCCTGAGGTCTGACAGTCCTTCTTCAGTCCGGCTTCTGGGATACTACGTCCGGGTGTACTATGCCCGGCAACCCCGTACCTGCTTTCGGTGTGGCCTGTTGGGGTATCAGGCTGCCGGGTGCTCTGGGGCTGCAGTCGCTTCTGTGAACCTGTTCCGGGAGGAGCTGCTCCCTGTTGGGGTGGATTCCGTGGGCGAGGATGTGGACGTCCCATTGGCTGCTGCGGCTTCCCCTGTGTCGCCCGGCGGTTCTCCGGTTGATGCGGACCCTCCTCTGGGTGTTACAGTGCTGTCGGCTGACCTTCCTTCTCGTGTCGCTGTCCCAGCTGCTCCCGTGGGTCTTCCGGATGGTCTCTGCGAGTCGTCGACATCTTCATCTTCCTCGTCTCCTGCTGCTGTGACTGGCTCTGTGCCTTCGTCAGGTGTCCCGGTTGTGCTGGGTGCTGGGGGGGGGGGGGTGGCTGCGGAGCGTCCTGATGTGTGCGGCCCGGTTCCCCCTGTGGTTGAGGCTGCTGCCGTTCTGCGACGGGCATGGGTTCGCCCAGCTTGTAAAGCCCGTGGTTCTGGGTCCGCCTCCGGCTCTGAGGATGTGCGGCTGGTGCCCAAGCGTTCCCTGTGTTCTTCTACTGCTTGGGCTGATGTGGAGGATTTCGACACCGGTGGATCTTCGGACGATGATGTGGTGGTTCTGGGTGCTTCGCGCTCTACTTCGATGGTGGTTGCTGACGTCCATGTACTTGCTGATGACAATGTTTGTGCATACGATTTACCTCCTGTTCTTTCTTCTGCAGAAGGTTCTCCGCAGTGGGGGGGTGGTCGCTCCTACGGACGTGGATGGTGCTGGTGCAGGCCGAGGCCTCGTGCTGGTGCAGAAGAAGGATGCCCGGCGTGGGGGGTCCCTGCAGGTGAAACGTCCGGTGGTTGACACAGAGCCCTGTGAGGCAGCCGAGGAGGCTCCCTGTGCGCTGCCCGATACCCGCCCCCGTGGCCCCGAGAAGCCCCCTCCCTCTCGTCTTGGCCTCCGGCATGGTGTATGATGATAAGAACCCCTTGCTGTTTGACATTGTTGACCACGTGCATCCTGTTCCATGGAGCCCTTCTTCCATCTGGGTTCCGCGGGCTGGTGTTGTGGGTGTGCCGGAATTGATGCCTGATCCTCGTACGGTTCATAGTAACCCTGTTCCAGGTAACCTCATGTTGCTTTGGGAGTTGTATTGTGTTTGATTCCCGGCGGTGGAGTGGCCGGATAAGTATGAGCATTTTGAGTAGTCTGTGTGATTGCTGTGTGTTTGGTGTGTGGATGGGACCTGTGGTTTGTTATGCTATGTGTTGTTTTTATTGTGCGCCCTTCATGCCGGTATTATGTTTTGTTCTCATGTCCTTGTTTTATTGTATTTATTATATTTCTTAGCATGTTTTGCATGTAAATATAATAATAAAAAAAAATTACTACAGATCCGACAGTTATCTTACTCGTTTTAGCTCATGCATTCCTTCTTCAAGTCAACTCTGCTGTTGCCTTGGACAATTGTTCTCGTATTCTCTTGAAAACTAGTTGCATTTGTCTATGCTTTACTTGAACAAAATCATTTATGTTATACAAAGGAGTAGGGGGTACATCAATCAATTCATTAGGAAGGATCTTATCTGTACCTATAAATAATAGCATGAGGATTGTTTCCTGTAGAAACATTAATTGAAGAATTTATGGCACACTGAATTAAGGGTATAAACTCATCCCAATTACTGTTATCAAAATTCAACGTGACTTCCAAAGCATCTAACACTTTTCTGTTAGTACTCTCCACTAACCCATTGCTGGTGATATGGCATAATACTACACTTTTTAATGTTATTTAAATCACACACACTAATTAAGATACTATTACTGAATTCTGGACCATTATCCGAGAGAATTACTTTAGACACAAAATATCCACAAATTATTTGGTCATGGAATGTACTGACTATAGTTTCTGCTGTTTTGTTCGGGATAGGAACTAGTTCACAATACCGTAAAAAAGTGTCAACCATTACAAGCAAGTGTTTGTTCCCTTTTTCTTTTTCCACAAAATTTGTCAACAAATCCATTGATACTCGATCTCAAGGAACTTTAGTCGCTGGGTACACATGAATTGAATTAGGTCCTGCTACATGTCCCTTGTGCTGTAAGCAGGTTAAATATCTTTCAACATAATAAGCAATCTCTTTAGCCGTTTTTGGTCCAAAATACTTCAATTGACCTTGCTGGAGTGTATGATTCTTCCCTGGATGTGCACTTGCAGGAGCATAATGGATAGTCTTTCACACAGTTGGTACTAATACAGTTGTAACAATTAACTGACAACATTTCCTCGGGGCTGTCCCTAGCTTTACTACTCTACACAGTAAATTGTCTAACATCACTAACTCTTTCAATGGTACTGGCGGTTTGTGAATAGGACGAGTGTCTTGCTTAGTCAAAAACTTTATGACAGGTGCCCATATGGGATCTTGTCTCTGTTTTGTCTTGACTACTGTAGGGTCTAATTCTGGGTAATTTGACTGAATTGCAGCTATGTGCCGAGAAAAAACATCAGCCACAACATTTTGCTTTACTGGAATATAACTAAATATGGTATTGAACTCTTTGAATTGTGAGCAAATATCTAGCAAACTTCCAACTGGATTCTTATTCTTGAACAAGGGAATTAATGGTTGGTGATCTGTAAAGACATGAACCTGGTAATTATAAATTGTATCCCTGAAATGTTTAAAAGCCCAGACAACTGCCAAGGCTTCTCGTTCTGTTGCGCTATAATTTTTCTCTTCTTTAGATAATGTACGGCTAGCATAAGCTATTGCGTGATCTCTGTGACCTTCTGTTTGAAGTAATGCAGCACCTAAGCCTATGTCACTAGCATATGTATCCAACGTATAAAAAGTTTCGAGAAATCTGGATACCTAAGGACAGGTGACGAGATCAATGCTGCTTTGAGTTTTTTGAATAACTGTTCGTGGGCTTATTCCCAAACAAAGGGTTCATCTTTTCTTTGCAACTTGTAAAGTGGAGCGGCTATAATAGTGAATCCAGCAATAAATGAGCAATACAATCCTACAAGACCTGTGAACTGTCTTACGGCTTCTGCAGTACGAGCCGTTGGAAAATCCCAGGCAGCCTTAATTTTTTATTCATTCAAGGTAATGCATGAAGGGGTGACTGTATGACCTAAGAAATTAATCTTCTTTAAAAATGACCACTTAGAGAGTTTTATTTTTAAATTTGCTTCTGCAACCTTTGCAAGTACTTTCTCAAGGTTCTGGAAGTGAATGTGAACATCTTGCGACATGATTATGAGATCATCAAGGTGTTCCTTGATGATCTACTAGAAGATCATACTACTAGAAGAAGAGAAGATGAGTACAAGAAGAGTACTTCCTATCAATCTATGAAATAGGTTCGTTATGACCCTTCAAAAGGTTATTGGACAACTCCACTGTCCAAATGGCATTCTTTTGAACTGAAAATGACCATTGGGAATACTAAAGGCTGTCAACTGTTTACTTTCCTTATAAAGTGAGATTTGCCAGGATCCCAGCAACAAATCTAACTTTGAGAATACTTTGTTTTGACCTATGCTTTGCAACAAATAATTTAAGACTGGAAGTGGGACACTGTCAGGCATTGTTACCCTGTTAAGCTTCCGATAATCGATTACAGGTCTCCAAATCCCATTTTGTTTTGGTACAAAAATCAATGGAGCATTCCATGGCGAATTGCTTGACTCAATTACATCACTTTGTAACATTTCCTCTGAGTCTATCAGCTTCTGCTCTCTGAGAATGCAATAGATGGTAAGCTGGTACATAAATTGGTCCAGTTCCTTGTTCAAGGAGAATTTTATGCATAATAAGATGAGTGAGACCCAACTTTTCTCCTGGTAGAGCAACAACTGCTCTATTTACATTCAAAATTTCTAAAAGTTCAACCACGCAGTCAGGGAAATCAGTAAGACTGTGGTGTTTTGCTGGCACCTCTGACTGAAATCCACGTTGTCCTGGTGTGAGTGTACATACAGTATGTTCCACGGAACATCGTCCACTACTCGCACCGGTAACGAGTTAGGGGCAAAATCTACAACATGGGTGCCAGACTGGAGATGAATGTCAGCATTAATAGTGTTTGCAATGTACAATGTAATGGTACCATCCTACACTGTGTGCCAGGAGGGTTCATCAAACATACCATTCACTTTATATGTTTCACTTTCCGCAATGAAATCCTATAACTCAGGCACTCCCTGAACCTTAACTCGTACTCTTGTGAGAGAACGAGAGTGCCGCACGGGGTCAGTAGCTGTGGAACCACTGACTTGAGAGATGGAAGCTGCCAGGCGAGCAAGACAACGAGAATCTGTTAGGGCGTCTCCTTCCAGAAGTTCTAGATACTCACTTTCCTGAGCAACTGCACACTTACGATGCTTCAGTTGAGTGCCTGTTTTCTCTGGTATGGTACTGCGACAAGGATTTGACAAACCTACGCTAGCAAGTCAGGTGACGACAAAATTAATGTAATCTTTCTGTTGGTTGACCTCTTGACCCATTCTAAACATACTATATAAGGGTACAAAATGATCTTTGATACTAATGTTCCAACGATGGGGTAACAATGCAATATTTTCATCAATCATGGTGTACAAACCTAGGAGAATGTTACAAGGAAAATTGGATACTGTCAACAACTAAGCATGTTATAGTCAGTGTGATGTCCTTTAACTTGAGTGGGAGGTCAATTTCCCTCTTAACTTGTACTTTATTTCCGGAAATACCAATCAGAAAAGGTACGGGTGACTTTCTTACTGTAACACGGTGCTTACTTGAAATATCTCTAAGAGCTGAAGGCTTGACAATATTATTTTTTGCAAATGAGTCAACAAAGACTTTTAAAACTCTACCATGAACAATGGCAGATTCAAGAAGACCATCACTTGAAACTGTACAAAATTACTACTTGTGACTTATGTTGCCTAGGATGTTTGAGTCTCGTCTGGGTGAAATTCACTGTGGTTCCATCAATATCTACAACCGGTCAAGAGTCAGTGTCCTTCTCTGTCAAGTGTCCAAATATATTTTGGGTAGCTACTGAGTACACAGGGAGGGCACTAGGTGTGGCTAACCTGAATTAGTTACAGGGTGGTTCTGGGGATTTCCTGACAACATGGAATGAACATTCTGAGCTCCAGCATTCTGTGGCAGAGTATTGTAGCTTGGCAGATTATTGTAAATTTACTGATTATTGTAATTACGTGAGTTCTGATACTGTCTTGAACACTGTGCGCCTCGCCAAGACTGACCATGGGAGCAAGGAGGTGGGGATGCCCACAGCCGAGCTCAACAATCTGCAGTGTGGTGACCAACTTGTTTATGATACTTGCAATATGGGAGCCTAGAGTTATTAACATGACGAGGAGGCCGAGAAAATTATCTAGGGGGTGATGATCTAGGTGCGGACCAACAGTCCCTTGCCAGGTTGTTAGTCTTATTACAATGCCAACATGAGGGAGTGGACGGTCGTGGGCTATGGCATCATGGCAACTTATGAGGAGTTTTTGCACAGGCAAATGCGTAGCCCACATTTAACTGTGGGCTATGACCATGGGTGCGGTTCTGCGACCAAGAGTTTTGAGAGTTTGTGGGAGGATGCTGAGAGCTTGTTATTACATTTTACAGTATCTGAGGGTGGCAATAGTTGAGCACTTCGGGGAGCTAACTTGTCTGCAGCATTATTCATGACCTCAAACACTTCCCCAATTTCATGTTTAGATTCAAGATTTCGTTGTTCTAGGATAGGTTTAGTGTGTTCTGGAGCAAAATGAATTAAAGTCCCAAATGCTATCACTTTGGCCATTGCCACTAGGGTCAATGTTTTGTTTTCATCTACCCATGATGAACTCAACATAGCGGTTTCTAAGGCATCCAAATACTGGTCCAATCGGCTAGAAAACACATTATAAGGTTCACCAGGTTTCATTGTGGCATTAGCAATATTCTTAACTAATCTGTATGAGGCCAGGTCTTTTGATCTTAGATTATAATGATGCTCCAGGTCACCTTTATTAAAAAATCACTGGTGGAAAAAATCCCTGAATGTTTCCCATGACTGAACACTGACAATAACTTTCTCATCAATAACAGCCCAAGCATCCCCTTGAATGGTATCAATAGACGACCTAGCGATTTCTAAATGCTCAGTGTCAGATGCCTTGGAATAATGAGCTTTTGGTCTTCGCTTCAACTTTGCTAAACCATGATTCTAATAAGCGGGATTCGCCAGCAAAAAGTGGGATAGCCATTTCCTGAGCTGAATGCTGGAAATTACTACTAGCAAATGCTCCAGTTGAGTCAGGAGGAGTTGCAACAGTGTCAGGCATTGTCACTAACATAGAATTTCCGTTTGATCTTAGATTATAATTAAGTGCACTAGGCATGAAAAAATATAGAATGCACAAAAACAAAACATTAAAAGTATAAATTTGGGAACAAGTAAATAAATGGCTAAAAAAAATGTATTTAGGCAACAAAATAATTGTAAAACAAGCAAAATTGTAAATTAAATTAGCAATTTTGTATGAACATGATTTGAAATTGGAGTTAAGTAATTAATTGAACGAGGCGAAGTACAACAAATTAGAGTATATAAATTTGAATGCGTAATTACAATTCTCCAAAAATAATTCAACACTCAACATGTGTCAATGCAGGACATGTGGGTTTAGCGTTAAAACCAAAAATAAGTAAATAATAAAGATTAAAAATAAAAAAATAAAAAAAGTAAAAAATAGACACAGGTATATGTGAGTAACACTTAAATTGTCAGCGTGCTAGGTGACATTTAATGTAAAATGCTGAAAGAATAAACTTCAAATTAAGGTGTGGAGAAATATAAAAAATGTTCTATTGTGCAAGTCCTTAACTGCTGGAAAAACAAGTATTTCTTACTTCCCTAAACTTAAAATTTCTAATAATACTCCAAGAACACCATTAATGCACAATGGGAGCGGGCTACCAACTCCAATATTTAACAAGTCACTGGAGGTGAACTACACATTGAATGGAATTTAATACTCCTTAAAACACTGTTAATGTATAGCCATGTAAAGGTTATTTACCCATTACTTATCTTGGGAGTGAATGACATGAGAATGACCATTTTTTTTTAAATGGAGGAACGGCGTTAAGGCATGTGAAGAGGCACAGGCGGAGTTTGTTTACATCTGGGGCGACGGTGGCGCTCCTTGAGGCAGTGACGAGAAGTTTGGTTGGACCTCACAGTAGGGATGACGATGTCGGGAGCATGACGATAATGCAGAGACGATGCTGTTGCGACGATGATGGAGAAGGAAGCACAGTTGCTATGCTGGAGTGTAGGCAGAAGATCATTACAGAGTGATGTAGCCGGTGGTGATGTGTGTGGCGGGCTGTTGGCGTCACTGGTCAAACACAGGTTAACAACATTTTTTCCCCCAAAAAAACACTCCAACACATCTGATGATCAGTTGAAACTTGAGACGATGATTGATGACGATTGCAGTAGCTGGGCAGCACACACAAGGCTTGTTACTATCAGGTTGTGGGTGGTGGTGGGTGACGCGGAGGTCCGAAAATGGCGCGGGAGAATTCAAAATGGCTGGCGCGGATATTTCCTCTCCCCTCACTGATGAAATAACATTTTTGCTGCTAAATATTGTGCCTTACTTCTAGGAACGTTGGCCTTGAGTAGGGGTTGATGGTAGGACCACCGACTGGTACAATATTGTTGAAAATTGATGATGCGTTGATGGCGATGGCTTTTTGGACAGCGTGGTGGCTGTAGGCACGTGACGATGTGGGCACTTTAGTTCTTGCTCAGAAAAAAAATTCTGAGTCACACTGCTGCTCCCAGTATTCGTTACTGTGTCATATGGTGCGTGTTTGATTGTAGAGATACACAGTAGTTCACTTCAGTAGTTTATAGAGTAAGGTACTTGAGATATATCATGTGTAGCGGGGCCAAGAGGTCCCTCCCTGGTCTGACGTCTGAGATAACTGTCGGCCAACTGGAGCACGGACTAGTGCCGGCTCTCCCGTGTGACGTCACGGGGTAACAGCTTCTGTCATCGGCAATGTAACAACCGTCTTACAATGTGAATGACAACACCTGTAGTGGGATGGTTGTAGTGGATGATTGTTGTGGATTGGTTGTTGTGGGATGGTTGTTGTGGGATGGTTGTTGTGGGGTGGTTGTTGTGGGTTGGTGGGGTGGTTGTTGTGGGATGGTTGTTGTGGGTTGGTGGGATGGTTGTTGTGGGATGGTTGTTGTGGGGTGGTTGTTGTGGGTTGATGGGGTGGTTGTTGTGGGATGGTTGTTGTGGGTTGGTGGAATGGTAGCTGTAGGCTGGTGGGATAGTTGTAGTGGGCAGGTGGGGTGGTTGTTGTGGGTTGGTGGGATAGTTGAGGAGGGTAGGTTGTGTGGTTGAAATGGGCAGTTGGGAAGTGTGTAATGGAGAGTTTGAATGGTTGTTGTAGGCTGGTGGGATGGTTGTAGTAGACATGCGGGACGGTTGTGGTGGGATGGTTGTAGTGGACATGCGGGACGGTTGTGGTGGGATGGTTGTAGTGGACATGCGGGACGGTTGTGGTGGGATGGTTGTAGTGGACATGCGGGACGGTTGTGGTGGGATGGTTGTAGTGGACATGCGGGACGGTTGTGGTAAGATGGTTGTAGTGGACATGCGGGACGGTTGTGGTGGGATGGTTGTAGTGGACATGCGGGACGGTTGTGGTGGGATGGTTGTAGTGGACATGCGGGACGGTTGTGGTGGGATGGTTGTAGTGGACATGCGGGACGGTTGTGATGGGATGGTTGTAGTGGACATGCGGGACGGTTGTGGTGGGATGGTTGTAGTGGACATGCGGGACGGTTGTGATGGGATGGTTGTAGTGGACATGCGGGACGGTTGTGGTGGGATGGTTGTAGTGGACATGCGGGACGGTTGTGGTGGGATGGTTGTAGTGGACATGCGGGACGGTTGTGGTGGGATGGTTGTAGTGGACATGCGGGACGGTTGTGGTGGGATGGTTGTAGTGGACATGCGGGACGGTTGTGGTAAGATGGTTGTAGTGGACATGCGGGACGGTTGTGGTGGGATGGTTGTAGTGGACATGCGGGACGGTTGTGGTGGGATGGTTGTAGTGGACATGCGGGACGGTTGTGGTGGGATGGTTGTAGTGGACATGCGGGACGGTTGTGATGGGATGGTTGTAGTGGACATGCGGGACGGTTGTGGTGGGATGGTTGTAGTGGACATGCGGGACAGTTGTGGTGGGATGGTTGTAGTGGACATGCGGGACGGTTGTGGTGGGATGGTTGTAGTGGACATGCGGGATGGTTGTGGTGGGATGGTTGTAGTGGACATGCGGGACGGTTGTGTTGGGATGGTTGTAGTGGACATGCGGGACGGTTGTGATGGGATGGTTGTAGTGGACATGCGGGACGGTTGTGATGGGATGGTTGTAGTGGACATGCGGGACGGTTGTGGTGGGATGGTTGTAGTGGACATGCGGGACGGTTGTGGTGGGATGGTTGTAGTGATATTTGTTGGATTGCTAAAGTGCCTAATGTGGCTGTTTTTATTGCAAATATACTTTGTTTTGTCTTAAAATAATAAATAAATTTAATCATGAAATGAACTGGAATCGAAGAGAAGGAATTACTTCCTCTTTACCCCTGATGTCACCCATTATTATTATTATTATTGAGAAAATCCGTGAGAGCCGTGATGAGGATTCTGACCTATGCGGTGGGTCTTCCCACGCTCACGCCCTAGTCAACTATGTGGAAAATTCCTAGCAGCTTTAAATCTTTTTTACTTCTGTAAATATTAAATATTTTTACTTATTTTTTAATTGACTTTAATATGATAATTTGATTTGATTATTTTTCTTCGTTAGTTCTTAGTAATAAGTTAGTTAATTAAGCAAGTAAGTAATTAAGTAAGTGAGTGGACTGTATGTACTGATTCAGCTGCCTGAATTTATCTCACATAATTGGGGGGACAATTTGCAGCTTAAACCACTTTGAGATGGCTCCTTCATAAACCACAAATTGTTTACCTAATAAATATAAATTATAAATCATACCACATATGGTGGTCTAATCTACTATTATTATAACAATAATGAATTTATAATTACTAATACTATGTCTACAGTATTGTACAAAAAAGGTGCTCAGCTGTTCCTGTTGATGGGGCCTGCTAAGGCTGTGTAATTGTAGCATCAAAATTGGGTGTGGCCCTGTGCCTCTGAGTGCCACATAATGGCGGCTGTCTGGAGGCCTACAGAGCTTGATGGACAGTCAATGGAAGCAATTTCTATAATTATTTTGGGAGCCAGCTTCCTGCTTCACCAACTTCCCTTGTGGGAAATTTTTACCCACCATATCTAATAATCATCTAAGAAATGTATAATTTCTATATCATATCTAAATCATATCAAAATCATATCTAAATCGTATCAAAATCATATTAGAATCATGAAAGATTCATTATATAGCTTGATCCTGGATGACAATGGCACCATGAACACGTACGCAACAGGGGCCCTTTTGATGCCTACGTGACTTTGTACATGATTTCTCAAGGATCCAGAAGCTTCTAGAAGGACTTCTTAATTAAAAAACTATTGGAACATTGATTCAACATCCGGTAGGATTAAAAATCGAATCCTTAATAAGAATCAGTGGTACTTTCAAATACTACTTATAATCTTTAAATCTTATATCTAATTATATTATAATCACATCTTATTTCAATAATAAGTCTAGACTGTAAAAATAATCAATCAATATTCATAGAAGGCTACCGTGCACAGAGAGCATGGCAGGGCGATGGGGGGAGTGAAGCGCCCACCAACAAGCCCAGCGGCACTCCGCGTTTGTTTACAAATGAGTGAACAAGTGACTGATCCTTAGCGAACATTACCAGCTCAAGGACACCTTATCTAATATTTTTTATCGCCAGTGAATACTCTCTAGAACTGGGGGAGTACCTGGACAATATCTACAAGGAAAATCCTAGAACATTTACATAAAAATAAGAGTGTAGTGGAGATCACAGTGACGCGGTTTCCACCACCTTCATTCCTATTCTTTATCAAATATCATTCTTCTGCAACGCAGTTAAAGAAAAATCCAAGTAGCAACGCTACCAGATCATCATACAGCAACGCTGTAGCAAAATATCGTGCCTAAACTCAACAAGAGAGAGTTAATCAGTCTGGCAAACTTGTCAGACAGGCACCCCGACTGGCAGAGAAGTATATTGAAGGTTATTTGGTATATGATTGGCCAATTGTATGCTTGTGTAGCTTTAATATCCTATAAATCTGTCTGTTGGTTAAAAAGCGAGGCAAAGCCTCATTCATCGGTACGTTTATTAAAATTGTAGTGTAGCTGTGAATCTTATCCAAACACTGAACCTCATGAGTGTCCATTCTGTCAGAAAAGAATTCAGCCTCAATAAGTAAAAACCTCACAAGTGTCCATAGCGTTGGAAGAGATTCACTCAAGCTAACTGTATCATATAAATTGAATATGTCTGCATATATATTTGAATATATAAATTAAGTTATCAATTGTTTGCTTAGTTAATTTTTAAGTTATCATATAAGTTCATTTAATTGAATATAATTTCTAGTACTTACTTAATAGTATTAAGACTACATTTAAGGTCATTTATTATACTTTTACAATTTAATTTGTTGTTTATAGTATAAGTACATATTGGCTGTTAAGTTATGGTGCTAGGTTAGACTATGTATGTTTAAATCCCTGATTTAAACAGAGCCAGTGTTCAGTCAGACAACTGAATTTATTAAATCTTATCCTTGTATAAAATACAAGCTGATGTGAGATCCCTGTCTACAGGTGGATTGGAACTTCTATCAACATAGTCATTCACCCCACCTGTCCCTTACAGCCCACAGTTTGTCATTAGGAAAAGAGGATCTAGGATTTACAACCCTAGCTAGAGATTTTAGTTGAATTAATTTGCAGACAGTAAATTTTTAATTTAGTTCAGTACAAGTCCCTGGTAGTCTCCTCTTATATCAATCCCAGCAGGTTTTTCCCACATTAATGGTCCTTCGAACCTAGATAATAATGGTCCTTTGTACCTAGATATTTATGATCATTCGTTTACCGAATATTTCAATGCCAAATACATAAGAAACTTCTTGATTTTGCATTGGAATAATTTTTACATATTCTAGCCTAACCTAGCTATCAGCCAATATTTATCATAGCTATATATCTAAGTAAACAAATAGTTTGCAGTGGCTTAAGCCACCATATCCATTAACTAGTAAGCATTCATAACAAACTGATACTGTTTTGTGTTAAGAAACCTCAGTAATTAAGTATATCAGTGTCAAAGACACAACTGCATCTTAATCATAAATATCAATTATCTACCTCATTGTGGTAACATTATATATATATTTAAGTGTATTATCTTGCATTATCTCTAATCTACTGATTTTCAGAGCTGCTCATTACATAATATTCATTAAAAAAGTGTTATCATCACTGTAAGAGCATTCCTTACAATCTAACCATAATCAACTATATCATACCCTATTCCAGGTAAAACCAGTAGACATTCTACTGTATTTTATCTAACAACTATTAGGGTAACAGATCTTGTAATAACTTTGCAAAAATAGTGCCATTTACTATTTTTAAAAAATTATTACAGGATTTACCAACTTGGTGCATTCGTGCATTCGGGTCACAAATCAAATTATTACAGTACTTTTGATAATTGAACACCTGCTACAACCAGATTCCAGGGAGGAAATGAAGGACGATCTTTGGAATCATTACCTAAGTAGACAGGAAAGCTCATTTATCAAAATACATTAACATCAAACATATTTATCAGAAAAAAGAGAAAAATCTCGGAATCTCCGAAACTCTGAAAAAGTCAAAATGACTAACAGTATTTCACCAGCAACTGAAACAGAAAAGAAAAAGACACAAAGTGTCTAAAAACTCACTTGAATCTACAGCCTAAAGACCATTTAAATCAGGTGATAGACAAATGTCATCATCACTTGGCTACAATAGTCTACAATTGGGGATTAAGACCAATCTTAATCTCACATCACAATCTGAAAGGCTAACAGCCCATTGACAATGTCAATACAAATATTATCATCCATCTAAGATAACTATCTTAATCCAAGAAGAAAGTCTTGATCACTTAATTTCATGCTTTCACTGGAGTGAAAGCAGCCTCAGAAAATCTGAAGTTCATCAAGCATCTCAAAGAGACTTACTTAATAGAAAAGGCAAAGCCGAGAAAAAAGAAAAAGCAAAATGCTTCATCACATCATGAATAATGTAGATACACATTATTACAGATACAATTCATCCTTTAAGGAAATCCTTGGAGGAGTACAAGTGTTACATGCTTGTATGACCTACTTGCATGTAATTACTTACCTACAAGTTTTACATACTTGTAACAACATCTTATCACAAAGCCAAATCTTTGATGGACTTCGAGCTTACGTACAAAGATTACGAAGCCGAGGAAAACTTAGATCTCAAGAAAAAATCCCCAAAGGTGAATCCACGGACAAAAGCAAAAATGTCCAAAACGGCAATCAAAAATCAAGGCAACAAAACTCTTCTGCAAAGTGGAAACAAAATAATGTTGGCTCTTATGCTGTATCCCCCACAGTTAACAGAACTGTAGGAAATCAAGCTCCTAAGACAGATAAGACAAAAGGAGCTGCAAGTGCCCCAAAATGTTTATTCTGTCAAGAAGCACATACCATTTATCAATGCACAGTTTATGAAGGCCGTGCCAGTCGAATCGATCGACTGAAATCTCTGAACAGGTGCATCCGTTGTTTACGGAAGCACAATACAAGTGAGTGTAACACTCCATTGCAAAACTGCCAATATTGTCATAAAAGTGTACATCACACAGCACTCTGTAGTGATATTAACACTCAATCCAGATCACAGACTTCCAATAATCAACCTGCATCTCAGGCAAAGCCCAAAGATGATAATACCACAACAGCAGTACAATTCTGTACAGTAATGAGCAATGTCAACGACTTGGATACAGAAATTGTTACAACAGCCATATTGCCTACTGCACAGCTAGAACTATGCAATCAAGGAATTTGTATTCCAACTAGAGGCTTTTTTGATCAAGGGTCACAGAAAACCTTTATCAGTAAAAAGATGGCAGAAGATTTACAACTTAAATCTTCAAAGCAAGTATCTACATCTATATCAGGGTTTTTTACTAATTCTGGTCGTAGAACCTTTCCAGTAGTAAAACTCAATGTCTGTCTAGGTACATCCCAAAGGACAGTAGAAGCCATAGTAGTTGATAAAATTCCTACTGAAGTGGAAGTGACTGGTCTGACAGCAACTATTAAATTCCTAAAAGAAAAAGGAATCCAATTAGCAGATCCTCTACTTGATTCTGACTACATAGGGGATATCGGAATCCTGATTGGAGCTGACTACTATCATCGATTCATTCTGGGATCAGAAGAATCTATGGGTATGAATATACTCAAATCAGCAGGAGGCATATTGATGACAGGACCTATACTAGATCTTGAACCTTCAACTCCTGAAAAATCACATCATACAGAAACTGTAATAGTGGCATGACTAGGCAAAGATCAGTCACCACTTAAAATCCCCCACATGATTGATGACGGATTGGAATCTGTACATCAATTGTGGGAACTTGATGCCATAGGAATAATTCCTGAACAACCAAGTCCTGATGATGTCTGTGCATACAATCAATACTTAGAAACTGTACAGTACCATGATGGACAGTACTGGGTAAGGCTACCATGGAAAATCAACCATAAAACCTTACCTACCAATTATCACATGGCTTATAGTCAATTTAAATCGCAACTAGCAAAGCTAAGAAAAAGGCCTGAGCATTTAAAACTCTATCATGAGATTATTGCTCAACAATTAAAGAATAAATTCATCGAAGTCGTGAAACATGACAATACGCAAACAGGCCATTTTTTACCTCACATGGCTGTAATGAGAGAATCAAAAACAACTCCTTTACGGATAGTTTTTAATTGTAGCTCTAAATCTGGACCCCAAGGAACCAGTCTAAATGATTGTTTGCAAACAGGTCCAAGTCTAACTCAGAAATTGTATGACATACTGTTGAAGTTTAGACTTAACAAATATGCGTATTCAGCAGATATAAGTAAGGCCTTTCTAAGAGTTGGCTTACAGGAAGAAGATAGAGACTTCACTAAGTTTCTACGGGTAGAGAACCCAGAAGATGTCAATAGTCCTGTAGTGACTTTCAGATTCTCATCAGTTCTTTTTGGCGCGACAAGCAGTCCATTTCTATTGCAAGCAACTCTAGATACTCATCTGAAGAAATCATCAAGTCCCTGTAAGACTGAAATCAGCCAAAATCTATATGTAGATAATTTTCAAGGGACAGTTAACAGTACTACTGAACTGTTACAGTTATATCAAGAGGCCAACAAGGAGCTACAAGGTGCCAACATGCCACTACAATCTTGGGCCTCTAATAATGCAACATTGAATAATCAAATAGCAAGAGATTACCCTGAATATCACGTACCAGAATCACAAAAGGTGTTAGGTATGGATTGGGATTTAATCTCGGACACAATATCGATCAAATCTGTGCCAGTAAATTACAACATCACTACAAAAAGGGATTTGCTTTCACAAGTTAGCAAAGTATTTGACCCACTTGGTCTACTAAATCCTTTGACTATCAAGTGGCGTTTATTGGTGCAAGAAGCATGGAAGGCTAAGGTTGGTTGGGATGATCCACTACCAATCCAGTTACAAAAAGCTTGGATGGAAGTGGCTCAAGAACAAACTTTAGTTGAAAAGATAATCTTTCCGAGACACATAGTCGAGGAAAATGAGGAAGTATCACTACATGTATTCGCAGACTCGTCAGCCTAAGCTTTTGGAGCTTGTGCTTACTTAGTGACTTCTAATCAATCATATCTTATCACCTCTAAGGCCAGAGTCGCTCCATTAAAAAAGAGGACTTTGCCTCAGATGGAACTAACAGCACTGCTAACTGGAACACGCTTAGCAGTGCATATCAAACAAGTCTTGTCTACCATGAACATCAAAGATGTCATTATATGGTCTGACAATGAAGCTGTCTTACAATGGGTACGAAACGACAACTGTCCAACTCCATATGTAAAAAATCGCGTCTCGGAAATTAAAGAAATTTCCGCAGGCTTTCAATTGTTGCATGTACCAACAAAGGATAATCCAGCTGATCTCTTATCAAGAGGTATGACATTTAAACAGTTTGCAAAGGCAGATATTTGGTTTCATGGGCCTCGATGGTTAGTGAATGGTAGTTGGCCTGAACAAAAGCCACACGTCATTACGACACAAACCATAACTACCATCAGGCAGCAAGCTCAAATATCAGTCTTGGATTGTACTCGTTACTCCTCGCTCATCAAATTAATGAATGTAACACAGAACGTGTTTCATTATCTCAGGAAAAAAGGTATAAAATACACTTTTCCTGATGCACTTATCTATTGGGTAAGACAAGCCCAGAGAGAAACTTATGGGAATAACTATGAAAATCTTCCGCATAAGTTAAAACACAATCTCGGTCTGTGGATAGACCAAGAAAATCACAACATTCTGCGTTGTGGAGGGAGACTTAAACACGCAGATATCAATCTAGATACCGTGCATCCATGGCTTTTACCAAAAAATCATTGGATCACAAGGTTGATTGTGTTGCATACACATCAACAAATCATCAAACATGGAGGAGTGTTAGACACACTCACACAAATCAGACAGCAGTACTGGATTCCTCAGGGAAGACAGTCAGTCAAATCAATCTTGAAGAATTGCATGATATGCCGAAGGTACGATGCAAGAACTTGCTCTTATCCAGGGCCACCACCCCTACCAAAGGAACGAGTGGTCCATCTACACCCTTTCGAAACGACAGGAGTAGATTATACAGGAGCAATATATCTAACAGGGACTGCAGATAAGAAACATATCAAGGCATACATCTGTCTGTTCACCTGTGCTACCACCAGGGCAGTACATCTAGAGGTAACACCCGATATGACTGCTCAATCATTTATTCAAGCTTTCTGCAGATTCGCAGCACGCCGATCATGCCCTAAGCTGATGATTTCAGATAACGGAGCAAACTTGGTAGCTGGAGAAGCATGTCTACGGGAAATCTGTTCCCATCCTGCAGTTACTTCCACACTGGAACAGCGTCATTGCAGATGGAAATTTATCCCTCCGAGAGCCCCATGGCACGGAGGATTTTATGAACGGTTAATAGGAACTGTAAAAAGATCCTTGAGAAAATCTCTACACCGTCAGAAAATCAATCTTCAAGAGCTCCAGACAGTAATCACGGAAATAGAATCAAGGGTGAATAACCGGCCGTTGACTTACTTGTCTGAGGATCCTACTCAACATGAGCCATTAAGTCCTGCCCACCTAATGTATGGAAGACTTCTGACTCCAGTACCATCTCTAGTGGATGATGAGATCAGAGATCCCTCATATGTGGGTCAGAGCGAGTTGGTTCAGGGGTATAAGCATCTGTCCAGCATAATCCAAAAATGGAATGATGTTTGGACAAAAGAATATCTTACATCTCTACGAGAACATCACTATGGGGCCAATGTCCCACATAATATAGCTAATCTCCAACCTGGCGATATTGTCTTGGTAGACAGTGATGGCCCTAGGGCTGACTGGCCATTAGGTAAAGTTGTCTCAGTCCATCCAGATAGTCAGGGGATTTTGAGAATAGTCAAAATCCTGTCTAAAGGAACAACTTCCCTGAAGACATTGGACAAACTCATCCATATGGAATCAGTGAGCCAGCTGCAGTTAGATCCTGAGAGACCTCAAGACACTCTAACTCCACAAGACCCACAGACTCCTAACAGACACAATCGTCCACAACGGACAGCAGCACAAAAGTGCAAGCAAAATTTGCACTTGTATTATCAATCCAATGGAGAGTAAATAAATACATATGGTTACTATTGTCCTAAGAATTGGACTCTGTGCCAGTTCTCTCCCTCTGGAAGATGTGGGAAATTTTTACCCACCATATCTAATAATCATCTAAGAAATGTATAATTTCTATATCATATCTAAATCATATCAAAATCATATCTAAATCGTATCAAAATCATATTAGAATCATGAAAGATTCATTATATAGCTTGATCCTGGATGACAATGGCACCATGAACACGTACGCAACAGGGGCCCTTTTGATGCCTACGTGACTTTGTACATGATTTCTCAAGGATCCAGAAGCTTCTAGAAGGACTTCTTAATTAAAAAACTATTGGAACATTGATTCAACATCCGGTAGGATTAAAAATCGAATCCTTAATAAGAATCAGTGGTACTTTCAAATACTACTTATAATCTTTAAATCTTATATCTAATTATATTATAATCACATCTTATTTCAATAATAAGTCTAGACTGTAAAAATAATCAATCAATATTCATAGAAGGCTACCGTGCACAGAGAGCATGGCAGGGCGATGGGGGGAGTGAAGCGCCCACCAACAAGCCCAGCGGCACTCCGCGTTTGTTTACAAATGAGTGAACAAGTGACTGATCCTTAGCGAACATTACCAGCTCAAGGACACCTTATCTAATATTTTTTATCGCCAGTGAATACTCTCTAGAACTGGGGGAGTACCTGGACAATATCTACAAGGAAAATCCTAGAACATTTACATAAAAATAAGAGTGTAGTGGAGATCACAGTGACGCGGTTTCCACCACCTTCATTCCTATTCTTTATCAAATATCATTCTTCTGCAACGCAGTTAAAGAAAAATCCAAGTAGCAACGCTACCAGATCATCATACAGCAACGCTGTAGCAAAATATCGTGCCTAAACTCAACAAGAGAGAGTTAATCAGTCTGGCAAACTTGTCAGACAGGCACCCCGACTGGCAGAGAAGTATATTGAAGGTTATTTGGTATATGATTGGCCAATTGTATGCTTGTGTAGCTTTAATATCCTATAAATCTGTCTGTTGGTTAAAAAGCGAGGCAAAGCCTCATTCATCGGTACGTTTATTAAAATTGTAGTGTAGCTGTGAATCTTATCCAAACACTGAACCTCATGAGTGTCCATTCTGTCAGAAAAGAATTCAGCCTCAATAAGTAAAAAAAACACAAGTGTCCATAGCGTTGGAAGAGATTCACTCAAGCTAACTGTATCATATAAATTGAATATGTCTGCATATATATTTGAATATATAAATTAAGTTATCAATTGTTTGCTTAGTTAATTTTTAAGTTATCATATAAGTTCATTTAATTGAATATAATTTCTAGTACTTACTTAATAGTATTAAGACTACATTTAAGGTCATTTATTATACTTTTACAATTTAATTTGTTGTTTATAGTATAAGTACATATTGGCTGTTAAGTTATGGTGCTAGGTTAGACTATGTATGTTTAAATCCCTGATTTAAACAGAGCCAGTGTTCAGTCAGACAACTGAATTTATTAAATCTTATCCTTGTATAAAATACAAGCTGATGTGAGATCCCTGTCTACAGGTGGATTGGAACTTCTATCAACATAGTCATTCACCCCACCTGTCCCTTACAGCCCACAGTTTGTCATTAGGAAAAGAGGATCTAGGATTTACAACCCTAGCTAGAGATTTTAGTTGAATTAATTTGCAGACAGTAAATTTTTAATTTAGTTCAGTACAAGTCCCTGGTAGTCTCCTCTTATATCAATCCCAGCAGGTTTTTCCCACATCCCTCACAATTACCTGTTTGGGATGTAAGGCATTAATAATGGTTCCCTAAGCATATAATTACAGATATGACATGTAATATGTGTATGTAGAGGTGAGTACATACGTGTTGGTGGGTTTTCACCCACATTATAACCATCTAACCTATTTATGAATAAACCGGCCCAATTTATACAAAAATTACTTGGTAAGACGGATACAGGTGTTCCTGTGGTTGTAGAGGTATTGTTGTTGTAGATCTCTCGGGATAGAGTATGTCTATTGTGCGAGACTAGTATCACAATTGTCTGGAACACACTCTCCTGTCATTTTCTTACGATTCTCTCTCTGTAAAGTGACGCTCCCTCCCTCCTTGTTCGAATATTTTGGTTCTACTTCTAGATTTAATTTTACAGTAACACGGGAGTCAAGTTATGTTTTGGTGTCAGTAATTATATTCAGTCCTAGATAACACTTTTTTTTATTAAATTTAAACACTAAACTGTTGTTTAAAAGAAATTATGAGTAATGTAAATACGTGACATTGATGACGTCACAGAATCATCCATTCTCTTTTTCTTTAAGGGGATACTCATGTCATTATGTGTGTCGGATTTTCCGACAAACTAGACCACGACAGGGTCAAAAGAATTGCAACGTTAAGTTCTACTGATGTCACGAGGGTTTCCTGAGGCTTCCACTGAACCGGACCAAGATTTTCACACAGTCCCCCCATGGAATCACAAGAGTAATCACAATTGTTTTGTAATTTTGTGATTACTCTCTGATTATTTATATTATTACTATTATTATTGTTGTTATTACGTTATCAAAACTGTGGGAAATCTACCGGTGATTAATTTAATTTTCGATCAATTTAAAGTGGACTGTATTTTAGTTTAATGTATTACTTATCTATAATTTCGAACTGGACTGTATGTATGATATAATATAGGGGGCATTAGATTGTATATTGAAAGTTGTTCAACGTCAATCATTATTTTTGGCTAGTTGTTTATGGAAAGGGCTGCAATTGTTCCAAGTTTCAGTACTGCAGCCTAAATAGAAAGGGAGATTTTTTTTGTTTTTTTGTATTTTTTCAACGAATTTTACACATTTTTAAGTCTAAATAAAAAAGCACCATTTTCAGATATAATCATTCTATGACACCTTTCTGACTCATTAGCATATAATAAAGGATCTGTAGTAAGCTAGTTTCCAAAAGATCTGTAGTTTTCCTAATACAAATTTTCAAAGTCCCCCCCCCCAAAAAAAAAAATATGCAAATATGTCAAGTTTATTGCTATTATAAAGTCAATAAATGATCTTAGGAAAAAAAGCTTACTACCGGTTTTAGAGACATACACTTTACATATACGGTGTAAGTTTCATATAAATTGAATAAAAATTGAAAAAGTTATTTGAACGTTTATGTTACTTGAAAATAAATACGAAAATAATAAAGTCTAAGTTGCTGCCATCTGTGGCTGAGGTTGACATCAACCAGTTTTATCCAAAGTTTTCTTCTGGCACCCTTACAGATAGGCTTATGTGCAGTCAGGTGTATAAGTTTCATGCAAATCGTCCGATAAAAAAAATGAAAAAAAAAAATTTTAAATTTTTTTCTAATAAAACTAGTAAGAATATTTTTTTTAATATAAGCTATTGTGATAGCTGAGAGTCATAGATATGATTTCAGTTGACACTTGTGTTTGATAATCGTTTTTGACCATTTTGGAATACTTTTGACACCTAATTCAATATTTGTTTTCTCTCTTCCTATTTATGCTACGATACTGAGAATTGGGCCAGATGAAACTCTTTTCATATACAACTCGTCAAAAAAGTTTATTTGAAATCGAACAAGTTTTCATTTAATGCTTTTTGGGGGAAATCGGGATCTAATGCCCGCTTAAATTAATTAATTAATATCACCAGTAAATTCCTTCACACCAACCTGGGTAGTTTATATATTCAGTTAATCACATAGTAATTGTTGGATAATAATTCCAGCGGCACACTTGAACACGCTCAGATCAGGCCACTAGGCTGGCCCAGGACCTCCTCTCTCACCACGTGCACAGTGGCTCCTCCCTCCCTCCCTCCACACGCCTGCACAAACAGCTCACTATTACTTTTATTGAGTATATTAGATTACTGATAATTGAATTAGATAGATAATTACATAAATGATAATTCTGTTTGTTATAGGGGAAAGTTTTGTTTTATTAAATACAACCATCTGGTTAGATTCGAAGAATAATTAAATAATATAATTTTGGAATGAGATATAATTAACACGCAATTTATTACTTTCGTTGTCTAGAGAAATCACGAAATCTCTTAATGTATAACTAAAATATTTTGAGACAATTTATATTAAAGACTAGCTGTACCCGGCCATGCGTTGCTGTGGCTCAGCAATGTATGTGTGTTGCTGAGCTACAGCAACCTTGCCCTGTCTCCCAGTCCTCCCCACCATTACCCCCTCCCTCGTCCCCCTCGTCCTCCCCACTATTCCCCCCCTCCCCATACCTTTGTCCTCCCTACCATCTCCAAATCCCCCATTCCCTCATCCTCCCTAAAATCCCCCCCCCCATACCCTCGTCCTTTACACCATCCTCCATTCCCCTGTCCCCTTGTCCTACCCTCCATTTTCCATTCCTCTGTCCCCTCGTCCCCACCATCCCCAACTCCCCTGTCCTGTCGTCCCCACCATCCCCAACTCCCCTGTCCCCTCGTCCTCCCCACCATTACCCCCTCCCCTGTCCCCTCGTCATCCCCACCATTACCCCCTCCCCTGTCCCCTCGTCCTCCCCACCATTACCCCCTCCCCTGTCCCCTCGTCCTCCCCACCATTACCCCCTCCCCTGTCCCATCGTCCTCCCCACCATTACCCCCTCCCCTGTCCCCTCGTCCTCCCCACCATTACCCCCTCCCCTGTCCCCTCGTCATCCCCACCATCCCCCACTTCCGTCAACTCATCCTCGCCACCATTCCCCACTCCCTCTCCGATGCATTCCCAAAAGATCTGATGTTCCCATCAGAAAATTGGGAACATCAAATTATCTAATGTTCCTATCACTGAAATATAAGAAAAACAGTTAAAAACGAAATGAAAATAAATAAATAAATAAATAAACGATACTTACGAAATGAATGGAAAGGTTCATTTCACAAATTGAAATGGACTCGTAACATATTTAGTATAACGTGTGTTGCTCTTATGCGCAACAGATGGCACTGTTAAAAAAAATCATGTTTTCATCTGTCCTAGGTGTGGCACCTATATTTATACTAACGAAATGAATGGTATGGTGAAAAACACAGCTTAATTCCAACGCAATGTCACACAAAACAATTAAATCAAATGAAATTAAATCGAAATCTATGAAAATTCATTTTATCAATGCAAACAGAAACATTGAAATGGAATCGCACATGTTTACTATAGGGTGTGTTGTTATTACGTGCAACAGATGGCGCTATTTAAAAAAAAGAAGCATGTTTTACCTGTCAAACGTGTGGCATCTATATAGTAGGTATATAAAAATACGGGCCTGTTTGAATGCAAGATTGTGTAAAAAGTTCAAAGCAATCGGTAAAGAGGTTTCGAAGAATTCCCTCACATGAAAAACACAGTTTTTCCCCAAAAAAATGTTTCTTTTTTTCTCGTCACTGACGTGACATCTATATAGTATGTATATAAAATTCCGCTCTGATGTGTATGGAACGTTGTATGAACATTTCAAAGCAATCGGTGAAGAACTTTCAGAGATTAGCGATTTTGAACAAACGAACATTTCCATTTGTATTCATATAGACTAGCTTACCCGGCCACAGCAACATTTCCCTGTCTCCCAGTCCCTCCCCCCCATCCTCTCGTCCTCCCAACAATTCCTCACTCCCCAGTTCCCTCATCCTCCCAACCATTCCCCACTACCCCAACTCCTCGTAATCCCCACCATTCCCCCCTCGCCATCCCTTTGGACTTCCCTCCCTCCATCCCCCACTCTAGCGTCCCCTCGTCCTCCTAACCATTCCCCACTCCACCATCCTCTCATCCTCCCCACCATCCCCCACTCCCTTGTCCCCTCGTCCTCCCCACCATTACCCTCTCCCATGTACCCCTCGACCTCTCCACCAACCCCCACTCCCGTCCCCTCATCTTCCCCGCAGTTCTCCACTGCCCTCTCCTCTCAGCCTCCCCACCATTTCCCCCCTCCCACGTCCCCTCGTCCGTTGGATTTCCAAATGATCTGATGTTCCCATCACTGAAAAATAAGAAAAACAATTAAAAACAAAATGAAAATCCATGAAAAATTAAAAAATAATATACTCACGAAACGAATGGCTTGGTAAACAACACAGCTCAATTCAAATGCAATGTCTTGCAAAATAATTAAATAAAAATGAAAATAATCATAATCTATGAAAATTCTATTTGTCAATGCAAGTGGAAACATTGAAATGGAATCATAACACAGTTAGTATAGCGTGTGTTGCTCCTACGTGCAACAATCATAACACAGTTAGTACAGCGTGTGTTGCTCCACGTGCAACAATCATAACACAGTTAGTATAGCGTGTGTTGCTCCTACGTGCAACAATCATAACACAGTTAGTATAGCGTGTGTTGCTCCTACGTGCAACATTCATAACACAGTTAGTATAGCGTGTGTTGCTCCTACGTGCAACAATCATAACACAGTTAGTATAGCGTGTGTTGCTCCTACGTGCAACAATCATAACACAGTTAGTATAGCGTGTGTTGCTCCTACGTGCAACAATCATAACACAGTTAGTATAGCGTGTGTTGCTCCTACGTGCAACAATCATAACACAGTTAGTATAGCGTGTGTTGCTCCTACGTGCAACAATCATAACACAGTTAGTATAGCGTGTGTTGCTCCTACGTGCAACAATCATAACACAGTTAGTATAGCGTGTGTTGCTCCTACGTACAACAATCATAACACAGTTAGTATAGCGTGTGTTGCTCCTACGTGCAACAATCATAACACAGTTAGTATAGCGTGTGTTGCTCCTACGTGCAACAATCATAACACAGTTAGTATAGCGTGTGTTGCTCCTACGTGCAACAATCATAACACAGTTAGTATAGCGTGTGTTGCTCCTACGTGCAACAATCATAACACAGTTAGTATAGCATGTGTTGCTCCTACGTACAACAATCATAACACAGTTAGTATAGCGTGTGTTGCTCCTACGTGCAACAATCATAACACAGTTAGTATAGCGTGTGTTGCTCCTACGTGCAACAATCATAACACAGTTAGTATAGCGTGTGTTGCTCCTACGTGCAACAATCATAACACAGTTAGTATAGCGTGTGTTGCTCCTACGTGCAACAATCATAACACAGTTAGTATAGCGTGTGTTGCTCCTACGTGCAACAGAAGGCGATGTTTCTTAACAAAAATTGTTTTAACCTGTCACAGGTAAATTCTTTATTCTTATATTTATGGCCTTTATTCTTATACTTATGAAATTAATTGTATGGTAAACAACACAGCTCAATTCTAACACAATGCCACATTAAATAATTAAATCAAAATGAAAATAAATCGAAATATATGAAAATTAAATCTATCAATGAAATTGGGAAAATTGAAATGGAATCATAACGTATTTAGAATAGTTTGTGTGTGTTGCTATTACGTGCAACAGATGGCACTGTTTAGTTTTTTTTTTTACCCATCACAGGTTTGGCATCTATATAAGAGGTACATAAAATTACGTGTGTATTCAAATGGAACGTTGTGTCAAAATTTCAAAGCAATTGGTGAAGAAGTTTCGGAGATAATAGCGTGTATTGCTCTTACGTCCAACAGATGGCGCTGTTTTTAAAAAAAAACATGTTTTTTTCCTGTCACAGGTGAGGTGTTTATATAGTAAGTACATAATAACACGCTCCTATTCGAATGCAACGTTGTGTCAAAATTTCAAAGCAATCGGTAAACAGGTTTCGAAGATTTCTTTCACATGAAAAACACAGTCCACAGCGCAAAAGTGTTAATTAAAAAAAAAACAAGTTTTTTTCCATCACAGACGTGACATCAATATAATATGAATATAAAACCCCGCTTGTATGCGAATGGAACATTGTGAGAAAATTTCAAAGCAATCGGTGAAGAACTTTTGGAGATTAGCGATTTTGAACAAATGAACATTTCCATTTTTATTTATATACACTAGCTGTACCTGGCCATGCGTTGCTGTGGCTCATGCGTTGCTGAGCCACAGCAACCTTCCTCTATCTCCCAGTCCTCCCCACCATTCCTCATGCCCCGTCCCCTCATTCTCCCAACCATTCCTCACTCACCCATCCCCTCTGTCCTCCCCAACATTCCCCACTCAAGCGTCCGTTCGTCCTTCTAACCATTCCCCACTCCATCGTCCCCTCCTCCTTCCAACTATCGCCCACTCCCCCATCCCCTCATCCTCCCTACTATTCCCCCCTCCCCTGTCCCCTCGTCCTTTCCACCAACCCCCACTCCTATGTCCCTTTGTCCTCCCCACCATACATCATTCCCCTATCCCCTTGTCCCTACCATCCCCAACTGCCTCGTCTCTTTGTCCTCCCCACTATTACCCCCTCCCATGTCCTCTCATCTTCCCCAAAATCCCCCACTTCCATCCCCTTGTCCTCCCCAACATTTCCCATTCCTTCGTTCGATGCATTCCCAAACGATCTGATGATGCCGTCAGAAAATTAGGAACATCAAATGATCTGATGTTCCCCTTACTGAAATATAAGAAAAACAGATAAAAATCGAAATGAAAAAATACAAAAAAACTATACTCGTGAAATGAACGGTATGGTAAACAACACAGCTCAATTTCAACGCAATGCCACACAAAATAAATTAAATCAAAGTGAAAATAAATCGAAATTTATGAAAATTAAATTTATCAATGCAATTGGAAACATTGAAATGGAATCGTAACATATTTAGTATAGCGCGAGTTGCTATTACATGCATTAGATGGCACTGTTTTAAAAAAAACATGTTTTTACATGTCACAGGTGTGGCATTTATATAGTCGGTATATAAAAGCACGCGGGTATTCGAATGTAACGTTGTATCAAAATTTCCAAGCAATCGATGAAGAACTTTCTGAGATTAGCGATTTTGAACAAACGAACATTTACATCCCTCGTCCGATGCCTTCTCAAATGGTCACCTGATGTTCCCATCAGAAAATTGGGAACATCAAGTGATCTGATGTTCCCATCACTGAAATATAAGAAACCACAGTTAAAAAATGAAAAGAAAATATGAAAAAATAAAAAAAGCAAATTATACTCACGAAATGAACGGTATGGTAAACAACACAGCTCAAATCCAACGCAATTCACACAAAATAATTAAATCAATATGAAAATTAATTAAAATCTATGAAAATTCAATTTATCAATGCAATCAGAAACATTGAAATGGAATTGTAACATATTTAGTACAGCATGAGAGTTCCTCTTACATGCAAAAGATGGCGCTGTTTTTCAAGAATAGCATAGTTTTACCTATCACAGGTGTGGCATCTATACTAATACTTACGAAATGAACGGTATGGAAAACAACACAGCTCAATTTCAACACAATATCACACAAAATAATTCAATTAAAATAATATAAATCGAAATCAATGAAATTAAAATTTATCAGTGCAGTCGGAAACATTGAAATGGAATTCGTGACATATTTAGTATGGCATGCATGTTGACATTATGTGCAACAGATGGCGCTGTTTTTGAAAAAAACAGGTTTTTACCTGTCACAGGGCTGGCATCTATATAGTAGGTATATAAAAAGACGAGCATATTCGAATGAAACGTTGTGTCAGAATTTTAAAGCAATCGGTGAAGAACTTTCGGAGATTAGCGATTTTGAACAAACGAACATTTCCATTTTTATTTATATAGATTAATAAGTATTGTCGGAAATTTCCGACAACAGCACTTATATAAGTTGTAAAGTGTTTACACTTAGAAGAGTTAATACAAACTACCAGTAAAGTGTTTTGTGTCCTCATCGTTAAGAGAGAGAGGCGACGCAGGATGAACTAATCACATTAATATTCAAATTACACTCCAATTGTCTATCCATCTTGGTAATTAACTGGCGTTCAAACCCCAACCATCCAAGTGGTTGGGCACCATTCCTTCCCATCCCCGTCCCATCCCAAATCCTTATCCTGACCCCTTCCCAGTGCTATATTGTAATGGCTTGACGCTTTCTCCTTATAATAAAAAAAGGGTAATTAACTATTTGATGATTTCCTCTTTTCAATGAGCCGTCAGTTAACTATTCATCTGCGTAGTCAACTCCCTGATGAGATCAACCATCGATCATCACTCTTCACAGTCTCCTCACATGGAAATGTTTATCAACTACACTGTTGTTGCCTGTAACTGGCAGCATGATGAGGTCGCTTTTATTCACACGGGATACTCAACATGTGTGTTGTGTAAACTTTGTATACTCTACAAGACGTCACGGGCCGAGGGAGGTACACGGGGAGCGGGCCGAGGGAGGGACACGGGGAGCGGGCCGAGGGAGGTACACGGGGAGCGGGCCGACGGAGGGACACGGGGAGCGGGCCGAGGGAGGGACACGGGGAGCGGGCCGAGGGAGGGACACGGGGAGCGGGCCGAGGGAGGTACACGGGGAGCGGGCCGACGGAGGGACACGGGGAGCGGGCCGAGGGAGGGACACGGGGAGCGGGCCGAGGGAGGTACACGGGGAGCGGGCCGAGGGAGGGACACGGGGAGCGGGCCGAGGGAGGGACACGGGGAGCGGGCCGAGGGAGGTACACGGGGAGCGGGCCGAGGGAGGTACACGGGGAGCGGGCCGAGGGAGGTACACGGGGAGCGGGCCGAGGGAGGTACACGGGGAGCGGGCCGAGGGAGCATCAAGGGGAGCGGGCCGAGGGAGGTACACGGGGAGCGGGCCGAGGGAGGTACACGGGGAGCGGGCCGAGGGAGGTACACGGGGAGCGGGCCGAGGGAGCATCACGGGGAGCGGGCCGAGGGAGCATCACGGGGAGCGGGCCGAGGGAGGTACACGGGAAGCGGGCCGAGGGAGGTACACGCGGAGCGGGCCGAGGGGGGTACACGGGGAGCGGGCCGAGGGAGGTACACGGGGAGCGGGCCGATGGAGGTACACGGGGAGCGGGCCGAGGGAGCATCACGGGGAGCGGGCCGAGGGAGCATCACGGGGAGCGGGCCGAGGGAGGTACACGGGGAGCGGGCCGAGGGAGCATCACGGGGAGCGGGCCGAGGGAGGTACACGGGGAGCGGGCCGAGGGAGGTACACGGGGAGCGGGCCGAGGGAGCATCACTGGGAGCGGGCCGAGAGAGCATCACGGGGAGCGGACCGAGGGAGGTACACGGAGAGCGGGCCGAGGGAGGTACACGGAGAGCGGGCCGAGGGAGGTACACGGGGAGCGGGCCGAGGGAGGTACACGGGGAGCGGGCCGAGGGAGGTACACGGGGAGCGGGCCGAGGGAGGTACACAGGGAGCGGGCCGAGGGAGGTACACGGGGAGCGGGCCGAGGGAGGTACACGGGGAGCGGGCCGAGGGAGCATCACGGGGAGCGGACCGAGGGAGGTACACGGAGAGCGGGCCGAGGGAGGTACACGGAGAGCGGGCCGAGGGAGGTACACGGAGAGCGGGCCGAGGGAGGTACACGGGGAGCGGGCCGAGGGAGGTACACGGGGAGCGGGCCGAGGGAGGTACACAGGGAGCGGGCCGAGGGAGCGGGCCGAGGGCGGCTCAATAAGCCTCCTCAGCGCGGGAAAAACTCATCACAGGTTTGGACGTTCATGTGATATATTAACCACCCTCCCCCACCGCCCCCCACCCCACCCCCACCCGGCGCTCCCCACCCTGTTGGGGGTTCTTTCTGGTTTTTCCCCTGCTCTGGGGTCCTTCCTCTCCCAGGGGCGGTGCCCCAACACCCCCTCCGCCCGCCCCTCATCTGTCAGCGCCAACTGACTCTTGTAAACCCGTAGAGCCGCGAGATTTAACTTACAACATGAAGTTATTTTCAACATCTTACCTTAAGCCAATAAATTCTCATCGTCATTCCAACCGCCCTGCCATCATTCCAACCGGCCTACCATCATTCCAACCGGCCTGCCATCATTCCAACCAGCCTGCCATCATTCCAACCGGCCTGCCATCATTCCAACCAGCCTGCCATCATTCCAACCGCCCTGCCATCATTCCAACCGGCCTGCCATCATTCCAACCAGCCTGCCATCATTCCAACCGCCCTGCCATCATTCCAACCGCCCTGCCATCATTCCAACCAGCTTGCCATCATTCCAACCAGCCTGCCATCATTCCAACCGCCCTGCCATCATTCCAACCGCCCTGCCATCATTCCAACCGGCCTGCCATCATTCCAACCAGCCTGCCATCATTCCAACCAGCCTGCCATCATTCCAACCAGCCTGCCATCATTCCAACCGGCCTGCCATCATTCCAACCGGCCTGCCATCATTCCAACCAGCCTGCCATCATTCCAACCGCCCTGCCATCATTCCAACCGCCCTGCCATCATTCCAACCGGTCTGCCATCATTCCAACCAGCCTGCCATCATTCCAACCAGCCTGCCATCATTCCAACCAGCCTGCCATCATTCCAACCGGCCTGCCATCATTCCAACCGGCCTGTCATCATTCCAACCGCCCTGCCATCATTCCAACTGGCCTGCCATCATTCCTACCGGCCTGCCATCATTCCAACCGGCCAGCCATCATTCCAACCGGCCAGCCATCATTTCAACCGCCCTGCCATCATTCCAACCGCCCTGCCCTCATTACAACCGTCCTGCCATAATTCCTACCGGCCTGTCATCATTCCATACCGGCCTGTCATCATTCCAAAAGGCCTGTCATCATTCCAACCGGCCTGCCATCATTCCAACCGGCCAGCCATAATTCCACCCGCCCTGCCATCATTCCACCCGCCCTGCCTTCATTCCAACCGTCATGCCATCATTCCAACTGTCCTGCCATCATTCCAACCGTCCTGCTATCATTCCAACCTGCCTGCCATCATTCCAACCTGCCTGCCATCATTCCAACCTGCCTGCCATCATTCCAACCTGCCTGCCATTATTCCAACCTGCCTGCCATCATTCCAACCTGCCTGCCATCATTCCAACCTGCCTGCCATTATTCCAACTTGCCTGCCATTATTCCAACCTGCCTGCCATTATTCCAACCTGCCTGCCATCATTCCAACCTGCCTGCCATTATTCCAACCTGCCTGCCATCATTCCAACCTGCCTGCCATCATTCCAACCTGCCTGCCATCATTCCAACCTGCCTGCCATCATTCCAACCTGCCTGCCATTATTCCAACTTGCCTGCCATTATTCCAACCTGCCTGCCATTATTCCAACCTGCCTGCCATCATTCCAACGTGCCTGCCATTATTCCAACGTGCCTGCCATCATTCCAACCTGCCTGCCATCATTCCAACCTGCCTACCATCATTCCAACCTGCCTGCCATCATTCCAACCTGCCTGCCATCATTCCAACCTGCCTGCCATTATTCCAACCTGCCTGCCATCATTCCAACCTGCCTGCCATCTTTCCAACCTGCCTGCCATCATTCCAACCTGCCTGCCATCATTCCAACCTGCCTGCCATCATTCCAACCAGCCTGCCATCATTCCAACCGGCCTGTCATCATTCCAACCGGCCTGCCATCATTCCAACCGGCCTGCCATCATTCCAACCAGCCTGCCATCATTCCAACCAGCCTGCCATCATTCCAACCGGCCTGCCATCATTCCAACCAGCCTGCCATCATTCCAACCGGCCTGCCATCATTCCAACCTGCCTACCATCATTCCAACCTGCCTGCCATCATTCCAACCGGCCTGCCATCATTCCAACCTGCCTGCCATCATTCCAACCGGCCTGCCATCATTCCAACCTGCCTGCCATCATTCCAACCGGCCTGCCATCATTCCAACCTGTCTGGAAAGGTTGTGTTGTGTGTGTAGTGTATGTTGAGGGTGGTGTAGGTGGGTAGGCGGATGACTAGGTAGGTCGGTAGATCCACCCACCCACCTCGGGTAGGTGGGTGGATGAGTGAGTTGGTGCATTGACTAGGTAGTGGGTGGATGAGTGAGTGGGTGCATGGACTAGGTAGTGGGTGGATGAGTGAGTGGGTGGATGAATGAGTGGGTGCATGGACTAGGTAGTGGGTGGATGAATGAGTGGGTGCATGGACTAGGTAGTGAGTGGATGAGTGAGTGGGTGCATGGACTAGGTAGTGGGTGGATGAATGAGTGGGTGCATGGACTAGGTAGTGGGTGGATGAATGAGTGGGTGTGTGGACCAGTTACGAATGAGTGGGTGGGTGGAGGAGTGGGTAAGTGGTTGGAGGAGTGAGTTGGTGGGATGTTGAAAACTTCCAGCAAAATTATAGCATAACATGTCGTATAACATGGTTTATGAAAGTACCTGGACCTGGCATGCTATGTATAGGACAAGCCAAGCTCTCTCAAGACAGACAGAGTTTCAAGTCAACATATTGAGGGCCTCCTTAATGGATCCATATTAGGATATGTAATTACAACTAATAAGCTATAAGCATATCATGGTAATACTCCAAAATAACCAAAATAAATGTGTATACTTAGTAAATAATTGTATAACCAAATGCATTTGGTTAATGACTGTATAAATGGATCCTTAAAAGAGGCAGGATACCTATACCTACCTTGGGGTGGATTCGACTAGTGTCCAGACGGTGACGATTTAGTAAATAAGACCATTCCATCTCTTGGGGACACTCCATGGTTGGGACTCCTGGTTCATCCTTGACGACGAGCGGACGTCTGGACGCTTCCTCGCCTGGGAGCCGCCTGATCGCGTTCTGTTTTCACGTTTTGGCTTTGCTACTGCCGTTTGGCATCCCTATCAACGGTCCGGTAGTAGGACGCCTGGCGCACGTATCGCCTTGGGTCACGGGATTGTTGATAGAATTTTTTTTTTTACGTGTTCTGGCTGGTTCTCTCGGCGGTGTGACGGTGTCCAGCGCCGGCTTGGCCGAGAGGAGCCGGGAGTTGGTGGGCTCCTGGTGTGCCCTCAGCCGTGGTGGGCGGCTCGTTTCTGCTCTGCCGGGGGACACTGGATGACTTTTGCGTTTATGCGTGAAGGGGGGGGGGGTAGTTTTGGTTTTGCTCCCCAGTGTTCTCTGTGTGGGGCGAGGCCGGTGTTTGTCACCCTGGGGGACTCCTGGGGCTCCCCAGTGTTCTCTGTGTGGGGTGGGGCCGGTGCTTGTCACCCTGAGGGACTCCTGGGGCTCCCCGGTGTTGTCTGTGTGGGGCGGGGCCGGTGCTTGTCACCCTGGGGGACTCCTGGGGCTCCCCAGTGTTGTCTGTGTGGGGCGAGGCCGGTGCTTGTCACCCTGAGGGACTCCTGGGGCTCCCCAGTGTTGTCTGTGTGGGACGGGGCCGGTGCTTGTCACTCTGGGGGACTCCTGGGGCTCCCCGGTGTTGTCTGTACTCACCTAGTTGTACTCACCTAGTTGTGTTTGCGGGGGTTGAGCTCTGGCTCTTTGGTCCCGCCTCTCAACCGTCAATCAACAGGTGTACAGATTCCTGAGCCTATCGGGCTCTGTCATATCTACACTTGAAACTGTGTATGGAGTCAGCCTCCACCACATCACCCCCTAATGCATTCCATTTGTCAACCACTCTGACACTAAAAAAGTTCTTTCTAATATCTCTGTGGCTCATTTGGGCACTCAGTTTCCACCTGTGTCCCCTTGTGCGTGTTCCCCTTGTGTTAAATAGACTGTCTTTATCTACCCTATCAATCCCCTTCAGAATCTTGAATGTGGTGATCATGTCCCCCCTAACTCTTCTGTCTTCCAGCGAAGTGAGGTTTAATTCCCGTAGTCTCTCCTCGTAGCTCATACCTCTCAGCTCGGGTACTAGTCTGGTGGCAAACCTTTGAACCTTTTCCAGTTTAGTCTTATCCTTGACTAGATATGGACTCCATGCTGGGGCTGCATACTCCAGGATTGGCCTGACATATGTGGTATACAAAGTTCTGAATGATTCTTTACACAAGTTTCTGAATGCCGTTCGTATGTTGGCCAGCCTGGCATATGCCGCTGATGTTATCCGCTTGATATGTGCTGCAGGAGACAGGTCTGGCGTGATATCAACCCCCAAGTCTTTTTCCTTCTCTGACTCCTGAAGAATTTCCTCTCCCAGATGATACCTTGTATCTGGCCTCCTGCTCCCTACACCTATCTTCATTACATTACATTTGGTTGGGTTAAACTCTAACAACCATTTGTTCGACCATTCCTTCAGCTTGTCTAGGTCTTCTTGAAGCCTCAAACAGTCCTCTTCTGTTTTAATCCTTCTCATAATTTTAGCATCGTCCGCAAACATTGAGAGAAATGAATCGATACCCTCCGGGAGATCATTTACATATATCAGAAACAAGATAGGACCGAGTACAGAGCCCTGTGGGACTCCACTGGTGACTTCACGCCAATCGGAGGTCTCACCCCTCACCGTAACTCTCTGCTTCCTATTGCTTAGATACTCCCTTATCCACTGGAGCACCTTACCAGCTACACCTGCCTGTCTCTCCAGCTTATGTACCAGCCTTTATGCGGTACTGTGTCAAAGGCTTTCCGACAATCCAAGAAAATGCAGTCCGCCCAGCCCTCTCTTTCTTGCTTAATCTGTGTCACCTGATCGTAGAATTCTATCAAGCCTGTAAGGCAAGATTTACCCTCCCTGAATCCATGTTGGCGATTTGTCACGAAGTCCCTTCTCTCCAGATGTGTTACCAAGTTTTTTCTCACGATCTTCTCCATCACCTTGCATGGTATACAAGTCAAGGACACTGGCCTGTAGTTCAGTGCCTCTTGTCTGTCGCCCTTTTTGTATATTGGGACCACATTCGCCGTCTTCCATATTTCTGGTAGGTCTCCCGTCTCTAGTGATTTACTATACACTATGGAGAGTGGCAAGCAAAGTGCCTCTGCACACTCTTTCAGTACCCATGGTGAGATCCCATCTGGACCAACCGCCTTTCTAACATCCAGATCCAGCAGGTGTCTCTTGACCTCCTCTCTCGTAATTTCGAACTCCTCCAAGGCCGCCTGGTTTACTTCCCTTTCTCCTAGCACAGTGACCTCACCCTGTTCTATTGTGAAGACCTCCTGGAACCTCTTGTTGAGTTCCTCACACACCTCTCTGTCATTCTCTGTATACCTGTCCTCGCCTGTTCTAAGTTTCAATACCTGTTCTTTCACTGTTGTTTTCCTTCTGATGTGACTGTGGAGTAGCTTTGGTTCGGTCTTAGCTTTGTTTGCTATATCATTTTCAAAAATTTTCTCTGCTTCTCTTCTCACCCTGACGTACTCATTCCTGGTTCTCTGGTATCTCTCCCTGCTTTCTGGTGTTCTGTTATTCCGGAAGTTCCTCCACGCCTTCTTGTTCAGTTTCTTCGCTTCCATACATGCCCTATTATACCATGGATTCTTTTGTTGCTTCTCGGATTTTTCCCTTTGGGCCGGGATGAACCTGTTTACTGCCTCCTGACACTTTTGGGTAACATAGTCCATCATACCCTGTACAGACTTGTCTCTGAGGTCTGTGTCCCAAGGTCTCTGTCTCTGAGGTCTGTGTGGGGCGGGGTCGGTGCTTGTCACCCTGAGGGACTCCTGGGGCTCCCCGGTGTTGTCTGTGTGGGACGGGGCCGGTGCTTGTCACCCTGAGGGACTCCTGGGGCTCCCCGGTGTTGTCTGTGTGGGGCGGGGCCGGTGCTTGTCACCCTGGGGGACTCCTGGGGCTCCCCGGTGTTGTCTGTGTGGGGCGGGGCCGGTGCTTGTCACCCTGAAGGACTCCTGGGGCTCCCCGGTGTTCTCTATGTGGGGCGGGGCCGGTGCTTGTCACCCTGGGGGACTCCTGGGGCTCCCCAGTGTTCTCTGTGTGGGGCGAGGCCGGTGCTTGTCACCCTGGGGGACTCCTGGGGCTCCCCGGTGTTCTCTGTGTGGGGCGGGGCCGGTGTTTGTCACCCTGGGGGACTCCTGGGGCTCCCCGGTGTTCTCTGTGTGGGGCGGGGCCGGTGTTTGTCACCCTGGGGGACTCCTGGGGCTCCCCGGTGTTCTCTGTGTGGGGCGAGGCCGGTGCTTGTCACCCTGGGGGACTCCTGGGGCTCCCCGGTGTTCTCTGTGTGGGGCGGGGCCGGTGTTTGTCACCCTGGGGGACTCCTGGGGCTCCCCGGTGTTGTCTGTGTGGGGCGGGGCCGGTGTTTGTCACCCTGGGGGACTCCTGGGGCTCCCCAGTGTTGTCTGTGTGGGGCGGGGCCGGTGCTTGTCACCCTGAGGGACTCTTGGGGCTCCCCGGTGTTCTCTGTGTGGGGCGGGGCCGGTGCACATCACCCTGGGGGACTCCTGGGGCTCCCCAGTGTTGTCTGTGTGGGGCGGGGCCGGTGCTTGTCACCCTGAGGGACTCCTGGGGCTCCCCAGTGTTGTCTGTGTGGGGCGGGGCCGGTGCTTGTCACCCTGAGGGACTCCTGGGGCTCCCCAGTGTTGTCTGTGTGGGGCGGGGCCGGTGCTTGTCACCCTGAGGGACTCCTGGGGCTCCCCGGTGTTGTCTGTGTGGGGCGGGGCCGGTGCTTGTCACCCTGAGGGACTCCTGGGGCTCCCCAGTGTTGTCTGTGTGGGGCGGGGCCGGTGCTTGTCACCCTGAGGGACTCCTGGGGCTCCCCAGTGTTGTCTGTGTGGGACGGGGCCGGTGCTTGTCACCCTGAGGGACTCCTGGGGCTCCCCGATGTTGTCTGTGTGGGGCGGGGCCGGTGCTTGTCACCCTGAGGGACTCCTGGGGCTCCCCAGTGTTGTCTGTGTGGGGCGGGGCCGGTGCTTGTCACCCTGAGGGACTCCTGGGGCTTCCCGGTGTTGTCTGTGAGGGGCGGGGCCGGTGCACATCACCCTGGGGGACTCCTGGGGCTCCCCAGTGTTGTCTGTGTGGGGCGGGGCCGGTGCTTGTCACCCTGAGGGACTCCTGGGGCTCCCCGGTGTTCTCTGTGTGGGACGGGGCCGGTGCACATCACCCTGGGGGACTCCTGGGGCTCCCCGGTCTTCTCTATGTGGGACGGGGCCGGTGCACATCACCCTGGGGGACTCTTGGGGCTCCCCAATCACCTGCTTGTCTGCGTTTCTTTGCCGCGAGGAATATTAGTTTCCAGTGATTGGCGTCACTTGTTTTGCAATTAGACTTGGAGTTTCAGCGTTCCAGGCTTCCCGATTCTGACCCTCACCGGGTCCGCCGGGGCGCCTCCCATCCCACCATCGTCGTCGCCATCCTTAAATCAACAACAACAACAAGACCCCCATGGTCGTACATGCTCAGTTTTAGCCATTTGATAACAGTGGACCCCAAGTTGGTGGTGTAAACTACACATAAATGTGTATAAACATTAAGACACATGGATTGAAGTGATATAAATGTGTCTTGCCATAAGCTGTGAGTGGCTGGAGTGCCACTCACACCTGCCGCCTCAAGCCAAGAGCCGACGCCATTACATCACCACTTCAACAACTGTAGTGACCAACACTACAAGCTCTGGCCCAACAAGAGGACTAAATCTTAGCAAATTATGATAGAGCTCCGTATCTGCATAATAATAAAATAAGGGAGGTTAGTGGTGTATTAACAGGGAAGTTGGGTCCACTATCTTCATGCCACAAGCCCCGTTAAGTGCGGTTATACCATGAGCTTACCACCTCACTTTAGTAAGTAAATTCTTACCACTAAAATAAAATTAAACTGACTAGGTTAATCAATATTTAATTTTTTTTAAATATTGCAATTGCTTAAAGACAAATTAAAGTAGACTTTTGCAATAGATAAATTTATAACAATAAATAATTAATCTTGTCATTATTTATAATATAATTCACATGTGGCAAGATACCTGATCAAAAGGATAAGATAAGATAATTTGTAATCGTATCAGTGCTGCTGCATTTTACATATTAAATTTGTTTACCAAGTGGTAAAGTGGTGACTTTCTATTCGACAGGTAAATGAGAGTAGCACTATTGCTGTTGAGTCACCCTGAAACTGAGCCACCTGGGGAACACTGATCCACCTAGGGAACACTGAGCCACCTGGGGAACACTGAGTCACCTGGGGAACACTGAGCCACCTGGGGAACACTGAGCCACCTGGGGAACACTGAGCCACCTGGGGAACACTGAGCCACCTAGGGAACACTGAGCCACCTGGGGAACACTGACCCACCTGGGGAACACTGACCCACCTAGGGAACACTGACCCACCTCGGGGAACACTGACCCACCTGGGGAACACTGACCCACCTGGGGAACACTGACCCACCTGGGGAACACTGACCCACCTGGGGAACACTGACCCACCTGGGGAACACTGAGCCACCTGGGGAACACTGAGCCACCTGGGGAACACTGAGCCACCTGGGGAACACTGAGCCACCTGGGGAACACTGATCCACCTGGAAAACACTGAGCCACCTGGGGAACACTGAGCCACCTGGTGGGAACACTGAGCCACCTGGGGAACACCGAGCCACCTAGGGAACACTGAGCCACCTGGGGAACACTGAGCCACCTGGGGAACACTGAGCCACCTGGGGAACACTGAGCCACCTAGGGAACACTGAGCCACCTGGGGAACACTGAGCCACCTGGGGAACACTGAGCCACCTGGTGGGAACACTGAGCCACCTGGGGAAAACTGAGCCACCTGGGGAACACTGAGCCACCTGGGGAATAAAGAGCCACCTGGGGAACACGGAGCCATCTGGGGAACACTGAGCCACCTGGGGAACACTGAGCCACCTAGGGAACACTGACCCACCTGGGGAACACTGACCCACCTATGGAATACTGAGCCACCTGGGGAACTCTGAGCCACCTGGGGAACACTGAGCCACCTGCGGAACACTAAGCTACCTGGGGAACACTGAGCCACCTGGGGAACACTGAGCCACCTGGGGAATACTGAGCCATCTGGGGAATACTGAGCCACCTGGGGAACACTGAGCCACCTAGGGAACACTGAGCCACCTGGGGAACACTGAGCCACCTGGGAAACACTGAGCCACCTGGGGAACACTGAGTCACCTGGGGAACACTGAGCCACCTGGGGAACACTGATCCACCTAGGGAACACTGAGCCACCTGGGGAACACTGAGCCACCTGGGGAACACTGAGCCACCTGGGGAACACTGAGCCACCTGGGGAACACTGAGCCACCTGGAGAACACTGACCCACCTGGGGAACACTGAGCCACCTGGAGAACACTGACCCACCTGGGGAACACTGACCCACCTATGGAACACTGAGCCACCTGGGGAACACTGACCCACCTGGGGAAAATTGATCCACCTAGGGAACACTGACCCACCCTGGGAACACTGACCCACCTGGGAATCACTGACCCACCTGGGGAACACTGACCAACCTGGGGAACACTGACCCACCTGGGGAACACTGACCTACCTGGGGAACACTGACACACCTGGGAACACTGAGCCACCTGGGGAACACTGACCCACCTGGTGGCAACACTGAGCCACCTGGGGAACACTGAGCCACCTGAGGAACAGTGAGCCACCTGGGGAACACTGAGCCACCTGGGGAACACAGAGCCATCTGGGAAACACTGAGCATCCTGGGGAACACAGAGCCATCTGGGAAACACTGAGCCACCTGGTGAACACTGAGCAACCTGGGGAACACTGACCCACCTGGGGAACACTGACCCACCTATGGAACACTGAGCCACCTGGGGAACACTGACCCACCTGGGGAAAATTGATCCACCTGGGGAACACTGACCCACCTGGGGAACACTGACCCACCTGGGGAACACTGACCCAACTCGGGGAAAACTGACCCACCTGGGGAACACTGACCCACCTGGGGAACACTGACCCACCTGGAGAACACTGACCTACCTGGAGAACACTGACCCACTTGGGGAACACTGAGCCACCTGGGGTACACTGACCAACCTGAGGAACACTGACCCACCGGGGGAACACTGACTCTCCTGGGGAACACTGAGCCACCTGGGGAACACTGACCAACCTGGGGAACACTGACCCACCGGGGGAACACTGACCCTCCTGGGGAACACTGATCCACCTAGGGAACACTGAGCCACCTGGGAAACACTGAGCCACCTGGGAAACATTGAGCCACCTGGGAAACACTGAGCCACCTGGGAAACACTGAGCCAAATTGGGGAACACTGAGCCACCTGGGGAATACTGACCCACCTGGGAAACACTGAGCCACCTGGGGAACACTGAGCCACCTGGGGAACACTGAGCCACCTGGGGAACACTGAGCCACCTGGGGAACACTGAGCCACCTGGGGAACACTGAGCCACCTGGGGAACACTGAGCCACCTGAGGAACACTGACCCACCAGGGAAAAATTGAGCCACCTTAGGACACACAGAGCCTCCTGGGGAACACTGAGCCACCTGGGGAACACTGCGCCACCTGGGGAACACTGAGGCACCTGGGGAACACTGACCCACCTGGGGAAAATTGAGCCCCCTGGGGAAACACTGAGCCACCTGGGGAACACTCAGCCACCTGGGGAAAAATGAGCCCCCTTGGGGAACACTGAGCCACCTGGGGAACACTGAGCCACCTAAGGAACAATGATCCACCTAGGGAACACTGAGTCACCTGGGGAACACTCAGTCACCTGGAGAACACTCAGTCACCTAGAGAACACTGAGTCACCTGAGGAACACTGACCCACCTTTAGGAACACTGAGTCACCTGAGGAACAGTAAGCCACCTAAGGAACGCTGAGCCACCTGGGGAACACTGAGCCACCTGGGGAACACTAAGTCACCTGAGGAACACTGACCCACTTGGGGAAAACTGACCCACCTGGGGATCACTGAGCCACCTGGGGAACACTGAGCCACATAGGGAACACTGAGCCACCAGGGGAACACTGGCCAACCTGAGGAAAATTGAGCCACCTGGGGGAACACTGAGATACCTGGGGAACACTGAGCCACCTGGTGGGAACATTGAGCCACCTGAGGAACACTGAGTCATTTGGGGAACACTGAGCCACCTGGGGAACACTGAGAAACCTGGGGAACACTGACCTACCTGGGGAACACTGAGCCACCTGGGGAACACTGAGCCACCTGGGGAACACTGAGCCACCTAGGGAACACTGAGCCACCTGGGGAACACTGAGCTACATGGGGAACACTGAGCCACCTGGGGAACACTGAGCCACCTGGGGAACACTGAGCCACCAAGGGAACACTGAGCCACCTGGGGAACACTGAGCCACCTGGGGAACACTGAGCCACCTGGGGAACACTGAGCCACCTGGGGAACACTGAGCCACCTGGGGAAAATTGATCCACCTGGGGAACACTGACCCACCTGGGGAACACTGACCCACCTGGGGAACACTGACCCAACTCGGGGAACACTGACCCACCTGGGGAACACTGACCCACCTATGGAACACTGAGCCACCTGGGGAACACTGACCCACCTGGGGAAAATTGATCCACCTGGGGAACACTGACCCACCTGGGGAACACTGACCCACCTGGGGAACACTGACCCAACTCGGGGAACACTGACCCACCTGGGGAACACTGACCCACCTGGGGAACACTGACCCACCTGGAGAACACTGACCTACCTGGAGAACACTGACCCACTTGGGGAACACTGAGCCACCTGGGGTACACTGACCAACCTGAGGAACACTGACCCACCGGGGGAACACTGACTCTCCTGGGGAACACTGAGCCACCTGGGGAACACTGACCAACCTGGGGAACACTGACCCACCGGGGGAACACTGACCCTCCTGGGGAACACTGATCCACCTAGGGAACACTGAGCCACCTGGGAAACACTGAGCCACCTGGGAAACATTGAGCCACCTGGGAAACACTGAGCCACCTGGGAAACACTGAGCCAAATTGGGGAACACTGAGCCACCTGGGGAATACTGACCCACCTGGGAAACACTGAGCCACCTGGGGAACACTGAGCCACCTGGGGAACACTGAGCCACCTGGGGAACACTGAGCCACCTGGGGAACACTGAGCCACCTGGGGAACACTGAGCCACCTGGGGAACACTGAGCCACCTGAGGAACACTGACCCACCAGGGAAAAATTGAGCCACCTTAGGACACACAGAGCCTCCTGGGGAACACTGAGCCACCTGGGGAACACTGCGCCACCTGGGGAACACTGAGGCACCTGGGGAACACTGACCCACCTGGGGAAAATTGAGCCCCCTGGGGAAACACTGAGCCACCTGGGGAACACTCAGCCACCTGGGGAAAAATGAGCCCCCTTGGGGAACACTGAGCCACCTGGGGAACACTGAGCCACCTAAGGAACAATGATCCACCTAGGGAACACTGAGTCACCTGGGGAACACTCAGTCACCTGGAGAACACTCAGTCACCTAGAGAACACTGAGTCACCTGAGGAACACTGACCCACCTTTAGGAACACTGAGTCACCTGAGGAACAGTAAGCCACCTAAGGAACGCTGAGCCACCTGGGGAACACTGAGCCACCTGGGGAACACTAAGTCACCTGAGGAACACTGACCCACTTGGGGAAAACTGACCCACCTGGGGATCACTGAGCCACCTGGGGAACACTGAGCCACATAGGGAACACTGAGCCACCAGGGGAACACTGGCCAACCTGAGGAAAATTGAGCCACCTGGGGGAACACTGAGATACCTGGGGAACACTGAGCCACCTGGTGGGAACATTGAGCCACCTGAGGAACACTGAGTCATTTGGGGAACACTGAGCCACCTGGGGAACACTGAGAAACCTGGGGAACACTGACCTACCTGGGGAACACTGAGCCACCTGGGGAACACTGAGCCACCTGGGGAACACTGAGCCACCTAGGGAACACTGAGCCACCTGGGGAACACTGAGCTACATGGGGAACACTGAGCCACCTGGGGAACACTGAGCCACCTGGGGAACACTGAGCCACCAAGGGAACACTGAGCCACCTGGGGAACACTGAGCCACCTGGGGAACACTGAGCCACCTGGGGAACACTGAGCCACCTGGGGAACACTGAGCCACCTGCGGAACACTGAGCCACCTGGGGAACTCTGAGCACCTGGGGAACACAGAGCCATCTGGTGAACACTGAGCCACCTGGGGAACACTGAGCCACCTAGGGAACACTGAGCCACCTGGGGAACACTGAGCCACCTGGGGAACACTGAGCCACCTGGGGAACACTGAGCCACCTGGGGAACACTGAGCCACCTGGGGGAACACTGAGCCACCTGGGGAACACTGAGCCACCTAGGGAACACTGAGTCACCTGGGGAACACTGAGCCACCTGGGGAACACTGAGCCACCTAGGGAACACTGAGTCACCTGGGGAACACTGAGCCACCTGGGGAACACTGAGCCACCTGGGGAACACTGAGCCACCTGGGGAACACTGAGCCACCTGGGGAACACTGAGCCACCTAGGGAACACAGAGCCATCTGGGGAACACTGAGCCACCTGGGGAACACTGAGCCACCTGGGGAACACTGACCCACCTGGGGAACACTGACCCACCTATGGAACACAGAGCCACCTTGGGAACACTGACCCACCTGGGGAAAATTGATCCACCTAGGGAACACTGACCCACCTGGGGAACACTGACCCACCTGGGGAACACTGACCCACCGGGGGAACACTGAGCCACCTGGGTAACACTGAGTCACCTGGGGAACACTGACCCACCTGGGGAACACTGACCCACCTGGGGAAAATTGAGCCACCTGGGGGAACATTGAGCCACCTGGGGAACACTGAGCCACCTGGGGAACATTAAGCCACCTGGGGAACACTGAGCCACCTGGGGGGAACACTGAGTCACTTGGGGAACACTCAGTCACCTGGGGAACACTCAGTCACGTAGGGAACACTGACCCACCAGGGGAACACTAAGTCACCTAAGGAACCCTGAGCCACCTGGGGAAAACTGGGCCACCTGAGGAACGCTGAGCCACCTGGGGAACACTGAGCCACCTGGGGAACACTGAGCCACCTGTGGAACACTAAGTCACCTGGGGAACACTGACCCACCTGGGGAACACTGAGCCACCTGGAGAACACTGAGCCACCTGGGGAACACTGAGCCACCTGGAGAACACTGAGCCACCTGGGGAACACTGACCCACCTGGGGAATGTTACCTATCGTTCATTACGGCTCGTGACCCTACAGCAGCCAAGCTTTAAGTCTAGGGTTACTACAACTGCCGTTGTCTAAAGCGGGGCACCAGTGTAACCCTATGAATGATAACAGGCTAAGAATTAAAAGTATTTCTCCTTTAGGACTGAAGAATTATACATATAACTTATAATATATATATTCAATATAATCAATACAGTATAATATAAAACACAGATGGTCAAGTTAACTTATACAACCAAACAAAAAGTATTGTCTCTCATATAATATAATATATAAAAATATGGCACAACATGAATGTTACAGACTTAACTCTACAAAGATGTGATCTCTCCAGGCCCGTATCAGCTACTGACTACTCGGCTGTCGCTTCCCATAATCCTCTCCTCCTCTGCCTCATCCAGGATTAGTGATGGAAAATACAGACTTTTTAATATTTAAAACTAATTGAACAACCACTTGTTCTCAAAACACATGCGGAACCATCTGCGGAACACTCAGTCACCTGGGGAACACTGAGTCACCTGGGGAGCACTGACCCACCAGGGGAACACTGAGTCACCTAAGGAACCCTGAGCCACCTGGGGAAAAGTGAGCCACCTGAGTAACGCTGAGTCACCTGGGGAACACTGAGCCACCTGGGGAACACTGAGTCACCTGGGGAACACTGACCCACCTAGGGAACATTGACCCACCTGGGGAAAATTGAGCCACCTTGGGAAACACTGAGCCTCCTGGGGAACACTGAGCCACCTGGGGAACACTGCGCCACCTGGGGAACACTGACGCACCTGGGAACACTGACCCTCCTGGGGAAAATTGAGCCACCTGGGGAAACACTGAGCCACCTGGGGAACACTGAGCCACCTGGGGAAAAATGAGCCACCTTGGGGAACACTGAGCCACCTGGGGAACACTGAGCCACCTAAAGAACAATGACCAACCTGGGGAACACTGAGCCACCTGGGGAACACTGAGACACCTGGGGAACACTGAGCCACCTGGGGGAACACTGAGCCACCTGGGGAACACTGAGCCACCTGGGGAACACTGAGTCACCTGGGGAACACTGAGCCACCTGGGGAACACTGAGCCACCTAGGGAACACTGAGCCAGTGGGGAACACTGAGCCACCTGGGGAACACTGAGCCACCTGGGGAACACTGAGCCACCTGGGAAACACTGAGCCACCTGGGGAACACAGAGCCACTTGGGGAACACTGAGCCACCTGGGGAACACTGAGCCACCTGGGGAATACTGAGCCACCTGGGGAACACTGACCAACCTGGGGAACACTGACCCACCGGGGGAACACTGACTCTCCTGGGGAACACTGAGCCACCTGGGGAACACTGACCAACCTGGGGAACACTGACCCACCGGGGGAACACTGACCCTCCTGGGGAACACTGATCAACCTAGGGAACACTGAGCCACCTGGGAAACACTGAGCCACCTGGGAAACACTGAGCCACCTGGGAAACACTGAGCCACCTGGGAAACACTGAGCCACCTGGGGAATACTGACCCACCTGGGAAACACTGAGCCACCTGGGGAACACTGAGCCACCTGGGGAACACTGAGCCACCTGGGGAACACTGAGCCACCTGGGGAACACTGAGCCACCTGAGGAATCTGACCCACCTGGGGAACACTGACCCACCTGGAGAACACTGACCCACCGGGGGAACACTGAGCCACCTGGGGAACACTGAGCCTCCCGGGGAACACTGACCCACCTGTGGAACATTTAGCCAGCATGGGAACAGTGACCCACCTGGGGAACACTTACCCACCTGGGGAACACTGACCCACCAGGGGAACACTGACCCACCTGGGGAACACTGACCCACCTGGGAACACTGACACACCTGGGGAACACTGACCCACCTGGGGAACACTGACCCACCTGGGGAAAATTGAGCCACCTGGGGGAACATTGAGCCACCTGGAGAACACTGAGCCACCTAGGGAACACTGAGCCACCTGGGGAACACTGAGCCACCTGGGGAACACTGAGTCACTTGGGGAACACTCAATCACCTAGGGAACACTGACCCACCAGGGGAACACTAAGTCACCTAAGGAACCTTGAGCCACCTGGGGAAAACTGAGCCACCTGAGGAACGCTGAGCCATCTGGGGAACACTGAGCCACCTGGGGAACATTGAGCCACCTGGGGAACACTGAGCCACCTGGGGTACATTGAGCCACCTGGGGAAAAATGAGCCACCTTGTTGAACACTGAGCCACCTGGGAAACACTGAGCCTCCTGGGGAACACTGAGCCACCTGGGGAACACTGCGCCACCTGGGGAACACTGACACACGTGGGAACACTGACCCACCTGGGGAAAATTGAGCCACCTGGGGAAACACTGAGCCACCTGGGGAACACTGAGCCACCTGGGGAAAAATGAGCCACCTTGGGGAACACTGAGCCACCTGGGGAACACTGAGCCACCTAAGGAACAATGACCAACCTGGGGAACACTGAGCCACCAGGGGAACACTGAGACACCTGGGGAACACTGAGCCACCTGGGGGAACACTGAGCCACCTGGGGAACACTGAGCCACCTGGGGAACACTGAGTCACCTGGGGAACACTGAGCCACCTGGGGAACACTGAGCCACCTAGGAAACACTGAGCCACCTGGGGAACACTGAGCCACCTGGGGAACACTGAGCCACCTGGGGAACACTGAGCCACCTGGGAAACACTGAGCCACCTGGGGAACACAGAGCCACTTGGGGAACACTGAGCCACCTGGGGAACACTGAGCCACCTGGGGAATACTGACCAACCTGGGGAACACTGACCCACCGGGGGAACACTGATTCTCCTGGGGAACACTGAGCCACCTGGGGAACACTGACCAACCTGGGGAACACTGACCCACCGGGGGAACACTGACCCTCCTGGGGAACACTGATCAACCTAGGGAACACTGAGCCACCTGGGAAACACTGAGCCACCTGGGAAACACTGAGCCACCTGGGAAACACTGAGCCACCTGGGAAACACTGAGCCACCTGGGGAATACTGACCCACCTGGGAAACACTGAGCCACCTGGGAACACTGAGCCACCTGGGGAACACTGAGCCACCTGGGGAACACTGAGCCACCTGGGGAACACTGAGCCACCTGAGGAATCTGACCCACCTGGGGAAAACTGACCCACCTGGGGAACACTGACCCACCTAGGGAACATTGACCCACCTGGGGAACACTGACCCACCGGGAGACCACTGAACCACCGGGGGAACACTGAGCCACCTGGGGAACACTGAGCCTCCCGGGGAACACTGACCCACCTGTGGAACACTTAGCCAGCATGGGAACAGTGACCCACCTGGGGAACACTTACCCACCTGGGGAACACTGACCCACCAGGGGAACACTGACCCACCTGGGGAACACTGACCCACCTGGGAACACTGACACACCTGGGGAACACTGACCCACCTGGGGAACACTGACCCACCTGTGGAAAATTGAGCCACCTGGGGGAACATTGAGCCACCTGGAGAACACTGAGCCACCTGGGGAACACTGAGCCACCTGGGGAACACTGAGCCACCTGGGGAACACTGAGTCACTTGGGGAACACTCAGTCACCTGGGGAACACTCAGTCACCTAGGGAACACTGACCCACCAGGGGAACACTAAGTCACCTAAGGAACCTTGAGCCACCTGGGGAAAACTGAGCCACCTGAGGAACGCTGAGCCATCTGGGGAACACTGAGCCACCTGGGGAACATTGAGCCACCTGGGGAACACTGAGCCACCTTGGGAACACTGACCCACCTAGGGAACATTGACCCACCTGGGGAACACTGAGCCACCAAAGGAACAATGATCCACCTGGGGAACACTGAGTCACCTGGGGAACACTCAGTCACCTGGAGAACACTCAGTCACCTAGGGAACACTCAGTCACCTGAGGAACACTGACCCACCTCAGGAACACTGAGTCACCTGAGGAACACTGAGCCACCTGGGGAATGCTGAGCCACCTGGGGAACACTGAGCCACCTGGGGAACACTAAGTCACCTGGGAAACACTGACCCACTTGGGGAACACTGACCCACCTGGGGAATACTGAGCCACCTGGGGAACACTGAGCCACCTGGGGAACACTGAGCCACATAGGGAACACTGAGCCACCAGGGTAACACTGACCAACCTGAGGAAAATTGAGCCACCTGGGGGAACACTGCGCCACCTGGGGAACACTGAGCCACCTGGTGGGAACACTGAGCCACCTGAGGAACACTGAGCCACCTGAGGAACACTGATTCATCTGGGAAACACTGAGACACCTGGGGAACACTGAGCCACCTGGGGAAAAGAGTTACCCTTGGAACACTGAGCCACCTGGGGAACACTGAGAAACCTGGGGAACACTGACCTACCTGGGGAACACTGAGCCACCTGGGGAACACTGAGCCACCTGGGGAACATTAAGCCACCTGGGGAACACTGAGCCACCTGGGGGGAACACTGAGTCACTTGGGGAACACTCAGTCACCTGGGGAACACTCAGTCACGTAGGGAACACTGACCCACCAGGGGAACACTAAGTCACCTAAGGAACCCTGAGCCACCTGGGGAAAACTGGGCCACCTGAGGAACGCTGAGCCACCTGGGGAACACTGAGCCACCTGGGGAACACTGAGCCACCTGTGGAACACTAAGTCACCTGGGGAACACTGACCCACCTGGGGAACACTGAGCCACCTGGAGAACACTGAGCCACCTGGGGAACACTGAGCCACCTGGAGAACACTGAGCCACCTGGGGAACACTGACCCACCTGGGGAATGTTACCTATCGTTCATTACGGCTCGTGACCCTACAGCAGCCAAGCTTTAAGTCTAGGGTTACTACAACTGCTGTTGTCTAAAGCGGGGCACCAGTGTAACCCCATGAATGATAACAGGCTAAGAATTAAAAGTATTTCTCCTTTAGGACTGAAGAATTATACATATAACTTATAATATATATATTCAATATAATCAATACAGTATAATATAAAACACAGATGGTCAAGTTAACTTATACAACCAAACAAAAAGTATTGTCTCTCATATAATATAATATATAAAAATATGGCACAACATGAATGTTACAGACTTAACTCTACAAAGATGTGATCTCTCCAGGCCCGTATCAGCTACTGACTACTCGGCTGTCGCTTCCCATAATCCTCTCCTCCTCTGCCTCATCCAGGATGAGTGATGGAAAATACAGACTTTTTAATATTTAAAACTAATTGAACAACCACTTGTTCTCAAAACACATGCGGAACCACCTGCGGAACACTCAGTCACCTGGGGAACACTGAGTCACCTGGGGAGCACTGACCCACCAGGGGAACACTGAGTCACCTAAGGAACCCTGAGCCACCTGGGGAAAAGTGAGCCACCTGGGGAACACTGAGTCACCTGGGGAACACTGACCCACCTAGGGAACATTGACCCACCTGGGGAAAATTGAGCCACCTTGGGAAACACTGAGCCTCCTGGGGAACACTGAGCCACCTGGGGAACACTGCGCCACCTGGGGAACACTGACGCACCTGGGAACACTGACCCTCCTGGGGAAAAATGAGCCACCTTGGGGAACACTGAGCCACCTGGGGAACACTGAGCCACCTAAGGAACAATGACCAACCTGGGGAACACTGAGCCACCTGGGGAACACTGCGACACCTGGGGAACACTGAGCCACCTGGGGGAACACTGAGCCACCTGGGGAACACTGAGCCACCTGGGGAACACTGAGTCACCTGGGGAACACTGAGCCACCTGGGGAACACTGAGCCACCTAGGGAACACTGAGCCAGTGGGGAACACTGAGCCACCTGGGGAACACTGAGCCACCTGGGGAACACTGAGCCACCTGGGAAACACTGAGCCACCTGGGGAACACAGAGCCACTTGGGGAACACTGAGCCACCTGGGGAACACTGATCCACCTGGGGAATACTGAGCCACCTGGGGAACACTGACCAACCTGGGGAACACTGACCCACCGGGGGAACACTGACTCTCCTGGGGAACACTGAGCCACCTGGGGAACACTGACCAACCTGGGGAACACTGACCCACCGGGGGAACACTGACCCTCCTGGGGAACACTGATCAACCTAGGGAACACTGAGCCACCTGGGAAACACTGAGCCACCTGGGAAACACTGAGCCACCTGGGAAACACTGAGCCACCTGGGAAACACTGAGCCACCTGGGGAATACTGACCCACCTGGGAAACACTGAGCCACCTGGGGAACACTGAGCCACCAGGGGAACACTGAGCCACCTGGGGAACACTGAGCCACCTGGGGAACACTGAGCCACCTGAGGAATCTGACCCACCTGGGGAACACTGACCCACCTGGAGAACACTGACCCACCGGGGGAACACTGAGCCACCTGGGGAACACTGAGGCTCCTGGGGAACACTGACCCACCTGTGGAACACTTAGCCAGCATGGGAACAGTGGCCCACCTGGGGAACACTTACCCACCTGGGGAACACTGACCCACCAGGGGAACACTGACCCACCTGGGGAACACTGACCCACCTGGGAACACTGACACACCTGGGGAACACTGACCCACCTGGGGAACACTGACCCACCTGGGGAAAATTGAGCCACCTGGGGGAACATTGAGCCACCTGGAGAACAATGAGCCACCTGGGGAACACTGAGCCACCTGGGGAACACTGAGCCACCTGGGGAACACTGAGTCACTTGGGGAACACTCAGTCACCTGGGGAACACTCAGTCACCTAGGGAACACTGACCCACCAGGGGAACACTAAGTCACCTAAGGAACCTTGAGCCACCTGGGGAAAACTGAGCCACCTGAGGAACGCTGAGCCATCTGGGGAACACTGAGCCACCTGGGGAACATTGAGCCACCTGGGGAACACTGAGCCACCTGGGGAACATTGAGCCACCTGGGGATAAATGAGCCACCTTGTTGAACACTGAGCCACCTGGGAAACACTGAGCCTCCTGGGGAACACTGAGCCACCTGGGGAACACTGCGCCACCTGGGGAACACTGACACACGTGGGAACACTGACCCACCTGGGGAAAATTGAGCCACCTGGGGAAACACTGAGCCACCTGGGGAACACTGAGCCACCTGGGGAAAAATGAGCCACCTTGGGGAACACTGAGCCACCTGGGGAACACTGAGCCACCTAAGGAACAATGACCAACCTGGGGAACACTGAGCCACCAGGGGAACACTGAGACACCTGGGGAACACTGAGCCACCTGGGGGAACACTGAGCCACCTGGGGAACACTGAGCCACCTAGGAAACACTGAGCCACCTGGGGAACACTGAGCCACCTGGGGAACACTGAGCCACCTTGGGAACACTGAGCCACCTGGGAAACACTGAGCCACCTGGGGAACACAGAGCCACTTGGGGAACACTGAGCCACCTGGGGAACACTGAGCCACCTGGGGAATACTGACCAACCTGGGGAACACTGACCCACCGGGGGAACACTGACTCTCCTGGGGAACACTGAGCCACCTGGGGAACACTGACCAACCTGGGGAACACTGACGCACCGGGGGAACACTGACCCTCCTGGGGAACACTGATCAACCTAGGGAACACTGAGCCACCTGGGAAACACTGAGCCACCTGGGAAACACTGAGCCACCTGGGAAACACTGAGCCACCTGAGAAACACTGAGCCACCTGGGGAATACTGACCCACCTGGGAAACACTGAGCCACCTGGGAACACTGAGCCACCTGGGGAACACTGAGCCACCTGGGGAACACTGAGCCACCTGGGGAACACTGAGCCACCTGAGGAATCTGACCCACCTGGGGAAAACTGACCCACCTGGGGAACACTGACCCACCTAGGGAACATTGACCCACCTGGGGAACACTGACCCACCTGGAGACCACTGAACCACCGGGGGAACACTGAGCCACCTGGGGAACACTGAGCCTCCCGGGGAACACTGACCCACCTGTGGAACACTTAGCCAGCATGGGAACAGTGACCCACCTGGGGAACACTTACCCACCTGGGGAACACTGACCCACAAGGGGAACACTGACCCACCTGGGGAACACTGACCCACCTGGGAACACTGACACACCTGGGGAACACTGACCCACCTGGGGAACACTGACCCACCTGGGGAAAATTGAGCCACCTGGGGGAACATTGAGCCACCTGGAGAACACTGAGCCACCTGGGGAACACTGAGCCACCCGGGGAACACTGAGCCACCTGGGGAACACTGAGTCACTTGGGGAACACTCAGTCACCTGGGGAACACTCAGTCACCTAGGGAAAACTGACCCACCAGGGGAACACTAAGTCACCTAAGGAACCTTGAGCCACCTGGGGAAAACTGAGCCACCTGAGGAACGCTGAGCCATCTGGGGAACACTGAGTCACCTGGGGAACATTGAGCCACCTGGGGAACACTGAGCCACCTTGGGAACACTGACCCACCTAGGGAACATTGACCCACCTGGGGAACACTGAGCCACCAAAGGAACAATGATCCACCTGGGGAACACTGAGTCACCTGGGGAACACTCAGTCACCTGGAGAACACTCAGTCACCTAGGGAACACTCAGTCACCTGAGGAACACTGAGCCACCTGGGGAATGCTGAGCCACCTGGGGAACACTGAGCCACCTGGGGAACACTAAGTCACCTGGGGAACACTGACCCACTTGGGGAACACTGACCCACCTGGGGAACACTGAGCCACCTGGGGAACACTGAGCCACCTGGGGAACACTGAGCCACATAGGGAACACTGAGCCACCAGGGTAACACTGACCAACCTGAGGAAAATTGAGCCACCTGGGGGAACACTGCGCCACCTGGGGAACACTGAGCCACCTGGAGGGAACACTGAGTCACCTGAGGAACACTGATTCATCTGGGGAACACTGAGACACCTGGGGAACACTGAGCCACCTGGGGAAAAGAGTTACCCTTGGAACACTGAGCCACCTGGGGAACACTGAGAAACCTGGGGAACACTGACCTACCTGGGGAACACTGAGCCACCTGGGGAACACTGAGCCACCTGGGAAACACTGAGCCACCTGGGGAACACTGAGACACATGGGGGAACACTTAGCCACCTACGGAACACTGAGAAACCTGGGGAACACTGAGCCACCTGGGGAAAAGATTTACCCTTCGAACACTGAGCCACCTGGTTTACACTGAGAAACCTGGGGAACACTGACCTACCTGGGGAACATTGAGCCACCTGGGGAACACTGAGCCACCTGGGGAACACTGAGCAACCTGGGGAACACTGAGACACATGGGGGAACACTGAGACACATTGGGGAAACTTGACCCACCAGGGGAAACTTGACCCACCAGGGGAACACTGAGTCACCTAACGAACCCTGAGCCACCTGGGGAAAACTGAGCCACCTGAGGAACGCTGGGCCACCTGGGGAACACTGAGCCACCTGGGGAACACTGAGCCACTTGGGGAACACTGAACCACCTGGGGAACACTGAACCACCTGGGGATCATGGACCCACATAGGGAACACTGAGCAACCTGGGAAAATTGAGCCACCTGGGGAACACTGAGCCACCTGGGGAACACTGAGCCAGTGGGGAACATTGAGCCACCTGGGGAACACTGAACCACTGGGAAACACTGAGCCAGTTGGGAACACTGAGCCACCTAGTGAACACTGAGCCACCTCTGGAACACTGAGCTACTGGGGAACACTGAGCCACCTGGGGAACACCGAGCCACCTGGGGAACACTGACCCACCTGGGGAACACTGAGCCACCTGGGGAACACTTACCCACCTGGGGAACACTGACCCACCAGGGGAACACTGACCCACCTGGGGAACACTGACCCACCTGGGAACACTGACACACCTGGGGAACACTGACCCACCTGAGGAACACTGACCCACCTGGGGAAAATTGAGCCACCTGGGGGAACATTGAGCCACCTGGAGAACACTGAGCCACCTGGGGAACACTGAGCCACCTGGGGAACACTGAGCCACCTGGGGAACACTGAGTCACTTGGGGAACACTCAGTCACCTGGGGAACACTCAGTCACCTAGGTAACACTGACCCACCAGGGGAATACTAAGTCACCTAAGGAACCTTGAGCCACCTGGGGAAAACTGAGCAACCTGAGGAACGCTGAGCCATCTGGGGAACACTGAGCCACCTGGGGAACATTGAGCCACCTGGGGAACACTGAGCCACCTGGGGAACATTGAGCCACCTGGGGAAAAATGAGCCACCTTGTTGAACACTGAGCCACCTGGGAAACACTGAGCCTCCTGGGGAACACTGAGCCACCTGGGGAACACTGCGCCACCTGGGGAACACTGACACACGTGGGAACACTGACCCACCTGGGGAAAATTGAGCCACCTGGGGAAACACTGAGCCACCTGGGGAACACTGAGCCACCTGGGGAAAAATGAGCCACCTTGGGGAACACTGAGCCACCTGGGGAACACTGAGCCACCTAAGGAACAATGACCAACCTGGGGAACACTGAGCCACCAGGGGAACACTGAGACACCTGGGGAACACTGAGCCACCTGGGGGAACACTGAGCCACCTGGGGAACACTGAGCCACCTAGGAAACACTGAGCCACCTGGGGAACACTGAGCCACCTGGGGAACACTGAGCCACCTGGGGAACACTGAGCCACCTGGGAAACACTGAGCCACCTGGGGAACACAGAGCCACTTGGGGAACACTGAGCCACCTGGGGAACACTGAGCCACCTGGGGAATACTGACCAACCTGGGGAACACTGACCCACCGGGGGAACACTGACTCTCCTGGGGAACACTGAGCCACCTGGGGAACACTGACCAACCTGGGGAACACTGACCCACCGGGGGAACACTGACCCTCCTGGGGAACACTGATCAACCTAGGGAACACTGAGCCACCTGGGAAACACTGAGCCACCTGGGAAACACTGAGCCACCTGGGAAACACTTAGCCACCTGGGGAATACTGACCCACCTGGGAAACACTGAGCCACCTGGGAACACTGAGCCACCTGGGGAACACTGAGCCACCTGGGGAACACTGAGCCACCTGGGGAACACTGAGCCACCTGAGGAATCTGACCCACCTGGGGAAAACTGACCCACCTGGGGAACACTGACCCACCTAGGGAACATTGACCCACCTGGGGAACACTGACCCACCTGGAGACCACTGAACCACCGGGGGAACACTGAGCCACCTGGGGAACACTGAGCCTCCCGGGGAACACTGACCCACCTGTGGAACACTGAGCCAGCATGGGAACAGTGACCCACCTGGGGAACACTTACCCACCTGGGGAACACTGACCCACCAGGGGAACACTGACCCACCTGGGGAACACTGACCCACCTGGGAACACTGACACACCTGGGGAACACTGACCCACCTGGGGAACACTGACCCACCTGGGGAAAATTGAGCCACCTGGGTGAACATTGAGCCTCCTGGAGAACACTGAGCCACCTGGGGAACACTGAGCCACCTGGGGAACACTGAGCCACCTGGGGAACACTGAGTCACTTGGGGAACACTCAGTCACCTGGGGAACACTCAGTCACCTAGGGAAAACTGACCCACCAGGGGAACACTAAGTCACCTAAGGAACCTTGAGCCACCTGGGGAAAACTGAGCCACCTGAGGAACGATGAACCATCTGGGGAACACTGAGTCACCTGGGGAACATTGAGCCACCTGGGGAACACTGAGCCACCTTGGGAACACTGACCCACCTAGGGAACATTGACCCACTTGGGGAACACTGAGCCACCAAAGGAACAATGATCCACCTGGGGAACACTGAGTCACCTGGGGAACACTCAATCACCTGGAGAACACTCAGTCACCTAGGGAACACTCAGTCACCTGAGGAACACTGAGCCACCTGGGGAATGCTGAGCCACCTGGGGAACACTGAGCCACCTGGGGAACACTAAGTCACCTGGGGAACACTGACCCACTTGGGGAACACTGACCCACCTGGGGAACACTGAGCCACCTGGGGAACACTGAGCCACCTGGGGAACACTGAGCCACATAGGGAACACTGAGCCACCAGGGTAACACTGACCAACCTGAGGAAAATTGAGCCACCTGGGGGAACACTGCGCCACCTGGGGAACACTGAGCCACCTGGAGGGAACACTGAGCCACCTGAGGAACACTGATTCATCTGGGGAACACTGAGACACCTGGGGAACACTGAGCCACCTGGGGAAAAGAGTTACCCTTGGAACACTGAGCCACCTGGGGAACACTGAGAAACCTGGGGAACACTGACCTACCTGGGGAACACTGAGCCACCTGGGGAACACTGAGCCACCTGGGAAACACTGAGCCACCTGGGGAACACTGAGACACATGGGGGAACACTTAGCCACCTACGGAACACTGAGAAACCTGGGGAACACTGAGCCACCTGGGGAAAAGATTTACCCTTCGAACACTGAGCCACCTGGTTTACACTGAGAAACCTGGGGAACACTGACCTACCTGGGGAACATTGAGCCACCTGGGGAACACTGAGCCACCTGGGGAACACTGAGCAACCTGGGGAACACTGAGACACATGGGGGAACACTGAGACACATTGGGGAAACTTGACCCACCAGGGGAAACTTGACCCACCAGGGGAACACTGAGTCACCTAACGAACCCTGAGCCACCTGGGGAAAACTGAGCCACCTGAGGAACGCTGGGCCACCTGGGGAACACTGAGCCACCTGGGGAACACTGAGCCACTTGGGGAACACTGAACCACCTGGGGAACACTGAACCACCTGGGGATCATGGACCCACATAGGGAACACTGAGCAACCTGGGAAAATTGAGCCACCTGGGAAACACTGAGCCACCTGGGGAACACTGAGCCAGTGGGGAACATTGAGCCACCTGGGGAACACTGAACCACTGGGAAACACTGAGCCAGTTGGGAACACTGAGCCACCTAGTGAACACTGAGCCACCTCTGGAACACTGAGCCACTGGGGAACACTGAGCCACCTGGGGAACACCGAGTCACCTGGGGAACACTGACCCACCTGGGGAACACTGAGCCACCTGGGGAACACTGACCCACGTAAGGAAAATTGAGGCACCTGGGGGAACACTGAGCCACCTGGGGAACACTGACCCACTTGGGGAACACTGACCCACCTGGGGAACATTGAGCCACCTGGGGAACACTGAGCCACCTGGGGAACACTGAGCCACATATCGAACACTGAGCCTCCAGGGAACACTGACCCACCTGAGGAAAATTGAGCCACCTGGGGGAACACTGAGCCACCTGGGGAACATTGAGCCACCTGGTGGGAACACTGAGCCCCCTGGGGAACACTGTCATCTGGCGAACACTGAGACACCTAGGGAACACTGAGCCACCTTGGGAAATAAGTTACCTTTGGAATACTGAGCCACCTGTTGAACACTGAGAAACCTGGGGAACACTGAGAAACCTGAGGAACACTGACCTACCTGGGGAACACTGAGCCAACTGGGGAACACTGAGCCACCTGGGGAACACTGAGATAGTGGGGAACATTGAGCCACCTGGGGAACATTGAGCAACTGGGGAACACTGAGCCACCTTTGGAACACTGAGCCACTGGGAACACTGAGCCACCTGGGGAACACTGAGGCACCTGTGGAACACTGACCCACCAGGGGAACACTGAGCCACAATGGGAACAGTGACTCACCTGGGGAACACTTACCCACCTGGGGAACACTGAGGCACCTATGGAACACTGACCCAACAGGGGAACACTGACCCACCTGGGGAACACTGACCCACCTGGGGAACACTGACCCACCTGAGGGACACTGAGCCACTAGGGGACACTGAGCCAACTGGGGAACACTGAGCCAGTGGGGAACATTGAGCCACCTGGTGGGAACACTGAGCCACCAGGGGAACACTGAGCCACTGGGGAACACTGAGACAGTGGAGAACACTGAGCCAGTGGGGAACACTGAGCCACCTTGGGAACACTGAGCCACCTGGGGAACACTGAGCCACCTGGGGAACACTGAGCCTCCTGGGAACACTGTGCCACCTGGAGAACATTGAGCCACCTGGGGAACACTGAGCCACCTGGGGGAACACTGTGCCACCTGGGGAACTATGACCCACCTGGGGAACACTGAGCCACCTGGGGAACACTGAGTCACCTGGGGAACACTGAGTCACCTGGGGAACGCTGAGCCTCCTGGGGAACACTGAGCCACCTGGGGGAACACTGAGCCACCTGGGGAACTATGACTCACCTGGGGAACCCTGAGCCTCCCGGGGAACACTGACCCACCTGTGGAACACATAGCCAGCATGGGAACAGTGACCCACCTGGGGAACACTTACCCACCTGGGGAACACTGACCCATCTGGGGAACACTCATCCACCTGGGGAACACTGAGCCACCAGGGGAACACTGACCCACCTGGGGAACACTGACCCACCTGGGAACACTGACCCACCTGGGGAACACTGACCCACCTGGGGAACACTGACCCACCTGGAGAACACTGATCCACCTGGGGAACACTTAGCCATCTGGGGAACACTGAGCCACCTGGGAAACACTGACCAACCTGGGGAACACTGACCCACTGGGGGAACACTGACCCTCCTGGGGAACACTGATCCACCTAGGGAACACTGAGCCACCTTGGGAAATAAGTTACCTTTGGAATACTGAGCCACCTGTTGAACACTGAGAAACCTGGGGAACACTGAGAAACCTGAGGAACACTGACCTACCTGGGGAACACTGAGCCAACTGGGGAACACTGAGCCACCTGGGGAACACTGAGATAGTGGGGAACATTGAGCCACCTGGGGAACATTGAGCAACTGGGGAACACTGAGCCACCTTTGGAACACTGAGCCACTGGGAACACTGAGCCACCTGGGGAACACTGAGGCACCTGTGGAACACTGACCCACCAGGGGAACACTGAGCCACAATGGGAACAGTGACTCACCTGGGGAACACTTACCCACCTGGGGAACACTGAGGCACCTATGGAACACTGACCCAACAGGGGAACACTGACCCACCTGGGGAACACTGACCCACCTGGGGAACACTGACCCACCTGAGGGACACTGAGCCACTAGGGGACACTGAGCCAACTGGGGAACACTGAGCCAGTGGGGAACATTGAGCCACCTGGTGGGAACACTGAGCCACCAGGGGAACACTGAGCCACTGGGGAACACTGAGACAGTGGAGAACACTGAGCCAGTGGGGAACACTGAGCCACCTTGGGAACACTGAGCCACCTGGGGAACACTGAGCCACCTGGGGAACACTGAGCCTCCTGGGAACACTGTGCCACCTGGAGAACATTGAGCCACCTGGGGAACACTGAGCCACCTGGGGGAACACTGTGCCACCTGGGGAACTATGACCCACCTGGGGAACACTGAGCCACCTGGGGAACACTGAGTCACCTGGGGAACACTGAGTCACCTGGGGAACGCTGAGCCTCCTGGGGAACACTGAGCCACCTGGGGGAACACTGAGCCACCTGGGGAACTATGACTCACCTGGGGAACCCTGAGCCTCCCGGGGAACACTGACCCACCTGTGGAACACATAGCCAGCATGGGAACAGTGACCCACCTGGGGAACACTTACCCACCTGGGGAACACTGACCCATCTGGGGAACACTCATCCACCTGGGGAACACTGAGCCACCAGGGGAACACTGACCCACCTGGGGAACACTGACCCACCTGGGAACACTGACCCACCTGGGGAACACTGACCCACCTGGGGAACACTGACCCACCTGGAGAACACTGATCCACCTGGGGAACACTTAGCCATCTGGGGAACACTGAGCCACCTGGGAAACACTGACCAACCTGGGGAACACTGACCCACTGGGGGAACACTGACCCTCCTGGGGAACACTGATCCACCTGGGGAACACTGAGCCACCTGGGAAACACTGAGCCACCTGGGAAACACTGAGCCACCTGGGAAACACTGAGCCACCTTGGGGAACTCTGAGCCACCTGGGGAAAAATGAGCCACCTTGGGGAACACTGAGCCACCTAAGAAACAATGACCAACCTGGGGAACACTGAGACACGTGGGGAACACTGAGCCACCTGGGGGAACACTGAGCCACCTGTAGAACACTGAGCCACCTGGGGAACACTGAGTCACCTGGGGAACACTGAGCCACCTGGGGAACACTGAGCCACCTAGGGAACACTGAGCCACCTGGGGAACACTGAGCCACCTAAGGAACACTGAGCCACCTGGGGAACACTGAGCCACCTGGGAAACACTGAGCCACCTGGGGAACATAGAGCCACTTGGGGAACACTGAGCCACCTACGGAACACTGAGCCACCTGGGGAATACTGAGCCACCTGGGGAACATTGACCAACCTGGGGAACACTGACCCACCGGGGGAACACTGACTCTCCTGGGGAACACTGAGCCGCCTGGGGAACACTGACCAGCCTGGGGAACACTGACCCACCGGGGGAACACTGACCCTCCTGGGGAACACTGATCAACCTAGGGAACACTGAGCCACCTGGGAAACACTGAGCCACCTGGGAAACACTGAGCCACCTGGGAAACACTGAGCCACCTGGGAAACACTGAGCCACCTGGGGAATACTGACCCACCTGGGAAACACTGAGCCACCTGGGGAACACTGAGCCACCTGGGGAACACTGAGCCACCTGGGGAACACTGAGCCACCTGGGGAACACTGAGCCACCTGAGGAATCTGACCCACCTGGGGAAAAACTGACCCACCTGGGGAACACTGACCCACCTGGGGAACACTGACCCACCTAGGGAACATTGACCCACCTGGGGAACACTGACCCACCTGGAGAACACTGACCCACCGGGGGAACACTGAGCCACCTGGGAACACTGAGCCTCCCGGGGAACACTGACCCACCTGTGGAACACTTAGCCAGCATGGGAACAGTGACCCACCTGGGGAACACTTACCCACCTGGGGAACACTGACCCACCAGGGGAACACTGACCCACCTGGGGAACACTGACCCACCTGGGAACCCTGGCACACCTGGGGAACACTGACCCACCTGGGGAACACTGACCCACCTGGGGAAAATTGAGCCACCTGGGGGAACATTGAGCCACCTGGAGAACACTGAGCCACCTGGGGAACACTGAGTCACTTGGGGAACACTCAGTCACCTGGGGAACACTCAGTCGTCTAGGGAACACTGACCCACCAGGGGAACACTAAGTCACCTAAGGAACCTTGAGCCACCTGGGGAAAACTGAGCCACCTGAGGAACGCTGAGCCATCTGGGGAACACTGAGCCACCTGGGGAACATTGAGCCACCTGGGGAACACTGAGCCACCTGGGGAACATTGAGCCACCTGGGGAAAAATGAGCCACCTTGTTGAACACTGAGCCACCTGGGGAACACTGAGCCACCAAAGGAACAATGATCCACCTGGGGAACACTGAGTCACCTGGGGAACACTCAGTCACCTGGAGAACACTCAGTCACCTAGGGAACACTCAGTCACCTGAGGAACACTTACCCACCTCAGGAACACTGAGTCACCTGAGGAACACTGAGCCACCTGGGGAACTCTGAGCCACCTGGGGAATTCTGACCCACCTGGGAAACACTGAGCCAACAGGGGAACACTGAGCCACCTGGGGAAACACTGAGCCACCTGGGGAACACTGAGCCACCTGGGGAAAAATGAGCCACCTTGGGGAACACTGAGTCACCTGGGGAACACTGAGCCACCTAAGGAACAATGACCAACCTGGGGAACACTGAGCCACCTGGGGAACACTGAGACACCTGGGGAACACTGAGCCACCTGGGGGAACACTGAGCCACCTGGGGAACACTGAGCCACCTGGGGAACACTGAGTCACCTGGGGAACACTGAGCCACCTGGGGAACACTGAGCCACCTAGGAAACACTGAGCCAACTGGGGAACACTGAGCCACCTGGGGAACACTGAGCCACCTGGGGAACACTGAGCCACCTGGGAAACACTGAGCCACCTGGGGAACATAGAGCCACTTGGGGAACACTGAGCCACCTGGGGAACACTGAGCCACCTGGGGAATACTGAGCCACCTGGGGAACATTGACCAACCTGGGGAACACTGACCCACCGGGGGAACACTGACTCTCCTGGGGAACACTGAGCCGCCTGGGGAACACTGACCAACCTGGGGAACACTGACCCACCGGGGGAACACTGACCCTCCTGGGGAACACTGATCAACCTAGGGAACACTGAGCCACCTGGGAAACACTGAGCCACCTGGGAAACACTGAGCCACCTGGGAAACACTGAGCCACCTGGGAAACACTGAGCCACCTGGGGAATACTGACCCACCTGGGAACACTGAGCCACCTGGGGAACACTGAGCCACCTGGGGAACACTGAGCCACCTGGGGAACACTGAGCCACCTGGGGCACACAGAGCCACCTGAGGAATCTGACCCACCTGGGGAAAACTGACCCACCTGGGGAACACTGACCCACCTAGGGAACATTGACCCACCTGGGGAACACTGACCCACCTGGAGAACACTGACCCACCGGGGGAATACTGAGCCACCTGGGGAACAATGAGCCTCCCGGGGAACACTGACCCACCTGTGGAACACTTAGCCAGCATGGGAACAGTGACCCACCTGGGGAACACTTACCCACCTGGGGAACACTGACCCACCAGGGGAACACTGACCCACCTGGGGAACACTGACCCACCTGGGAACACTGGCACACCTGGGGAACACTGACCCACCTGGGGAACACTGACCCACCTGGGGAAAATTGAGCCACCTGGGGGAACATTGAGCCACCTGGAGAACACTGAGCCACCTGGGGAACACTGAGTCACTTGGGGAACACTCAGTCACCTGGGGAACACTCAGTCATCTAGGGAACACTGACCCACCAGGGGAACACTAAGTCACCTAAGGAACCTTGAGCCACCTGGGGAAAACTGAGCCACCTGAGGAACGCTGAGCCATCTGGGGAACACTGAGCCACCTGGGGAACATTGAGCCACCTGGGGAACACTGAGCCACCTGGGGAACATTGAGCCACCTGGGGAAAAATGAGCCACCTTGTTGAACACTGAGCCACCTGGGGAACACTGAGCCACCAAAGGAACAATGATCCACCTGGGGAACACTGAGTCACCTGGGGAACACTCAGTCACCTGGAGAACACTCAGTCACCTAGGGAACACTCAGTCACCTGAGGAACACTGACCCACCTCAGGAACACTCAGTCACCTAGGGAACACTCAGTCACCTGAGGAACACTGACCCACCTCAGGAACACTGAGTCACCTGAGGAACACTGAGCCACCTGGGGAATGCTGAGCCACCTGGGGAACACTGAGCCACCTGGGGAACACTAAGTCACCTGGGGAACACTGAGCCACGTGGGGAACACTGAGCCACATAGGGAACACTGAGCCACCAGGGTAACACTGACCAACCTGAGGAAAATTGAGCCACCTGGGGGAACACTGAGCCACCTGGGGAACACTGAGCCACCTGGTGGGAACACTGAGCCACCTGAGGAACACTGATTCATCTGGGGAACACTGAGACACCTGGGGAACACTGAGCCACCTGGGAAAAGAGTTACCCTTGGAACACTGAGCCACCTGGGGAACACTGAGAAACCTGGGGAACACTGACCTCCCTGGGGAACACTGAGCCACCTGGGGAACACTGAGCCACCTGGGAAACACTGAGCCACCTGGGGAACACTGAGACACATGGGGGAACACTGAGCCACCTACGGAACACTGAGAAACCAGGGGAACACTGAGCCACCTGGGGAAAAGATTTACCCTTCGAACACTGAGCCACCTGGTTTACACTGAGAAACCTGGGGAACACTGACCTACCTGGGGAACATTGAGCCACCTGGGGAACACTGAGCCACCTGGGGAACACTGAGCAACCTGGGGAACACTGAGACACATGGGGGAACACTGAGACACATTGGGAAAACTTGACCCACCAGGGAAACTTGACCCACCAGGGGAACACTGAGTCACCTAACGAAACCTGAGCCACCTGGGGAACACTGAGCCACCTGAGGAACGCTGGGCCACCTGGGGAACACTGAGCCACCTGGGGAACACTGAACCACTTGGGGAACACTGAACCACCTGGGGAACACTGAACCACCTGGGGAACATTGACCCACATAGGGAACACTGAGCAACCTGGGAAAATTGAGCCACCTGGGGAACACTGAGCCACCTGGGGAACACTGAGCCAGTGGGGAACATTGAGCCACCTGGGGAACACTGAACCACTGGGAAACACTGAGCCAGTGGGGAACACTGAGCCACCTAGTGAACACTGAGCCACCTCTGGAACACTGAGCCACTGGGGAACACTGAGCCACCTGGGGAACACCTAGCCACCTGGGGAACACTGACCCACCTGGGGAACACTGAGCCACCTGGGGAACACTGACCCACCTAAGGAAAATTGAGGCACCTGGGGGAACACTGAGCCACCTGGGGAACACTGACCCACTTGGGGAACACTGACCCACCTGGGGAACACTGAGCCACCTGGGGAACACTGAGCCACCTGGGGAACACTGAGCCACATATCGAACACTGAGCCTCCAGGGAACACTGACCCACCTGAGGAAAATTGAGCCACCTGCGGGAACACTGAGCCACCTGGGGAACATTGAGCCACCTGGTGGGAACACTGAGCCCCCTGGGGAACACTGTCATCTGGCGAACACTGATACACCTAGGGAACACTGAGCCACCTGGGGAAATGAGTTACCTTTGGAACACTGAGCCACCTGTTGAACACTGAGAAACCTGGGGAACACTAAGAAACCTGGGGAACACTGACCTACCTGGGGAACACTGAGCCAACTGGGAACACTGAGCCACCTGGGGAACACTGAGATAGTGGGGAACATTGAGCCACCTGGGGAACATTGAGCCACTGGGGAACACTGAGCCACCTTTGGAACACTGAGCCACTGGGAACACTGAGCCACCTGGGGAACACTGAGGCACCTGTGGAACACTGACCCACCTGAGGAACACTGAGCAACAATATGAACAGTGTCCCACCTGGGAACACTTACCCACCTGGGGAACACTGAGGCACCTATGGAACACTGACCCAACAGGGGAACACTGACCCACCTGGGGAACACTGACCCACCTGGGGAACACTGACCCACCTGAGGGACACTGAGCCACTAGGGGACACTGAGCCAACTGGGGAACACTGAGCCAGTGGGGAACATTGAGCCACCTGGTGGGAACACTGAGCCACCAGGGGAACACTGAGCCACTGGGGAACACTGAGCCAGTGGAGAACACTGAGCCAGTGGGGAACACTCAGCCACCTTGGGAACACTGAGCCACCTGGGGAACACTGAGCCACCTGGGGAACACTGAGCCTCCTGGGAACACTGTGCCACCTGGAGAATATTGAGCCACCTGGGGAACACTGAGCCACCTGGGGGAACACTGTGCCACCTGGGGAACTATGACCCACCTGGGGAACACTGAGCCACCTGGGGAACACTGAGTCACCTGGGGAACATTGAGCCACCTGGGGAAAAATGAGCCACCTTGTTGAACACTGAGCCACCTGGGGAACACTGAGCCACCAAAGGAACAATGATCCACCTGGGGAACACTGAGTCACCAGGGGAACACTCAGTCACCTGGAGAACACTCAGTCACCTAGGGAACACTCAGTCACCTGAGGAACACTGACCCACCTCAGGAACACTGAGTCACCTGAGGAACACTGAGCCACCTGGGGAATGCTGAGCCACCTGGGGAACACTGAGCCACCTGGGGAACACTAAGTCACCTGGGGAACACTGACCCACTTGGGGAACACTGACGCACCTGGGGAACACTGAGCCACCTGGGGAACACTAAGCCACCTGGGGAACACTGAGCCACATAGGGACACTGAGCCACCAGGGTAACACTGACCAACCTGAGGAAAATTGAGCCACCTGGGGAACACTGAGCCACCTGGGGACACTGAGCCACCTGGTGGGAACACTGAGCCACCTGAGGAACACTGATTCATCCGGGGAACACTGAGACACCTGGGGAACACTGAGCCACCTGGGGAAAAGAGTTACCCTTGGAACACTGAGCCACCTGGGGAACACTGAGAAACCTGGGGAACACTGACCTACCTGGGGAACACTGAGCCACCTGGGAACACTGAGCCACCTGGGAAACACTGAGCCACCTGGGGAACACTGAGACACATGGGGGAACACTGAGCCACCTACGGAACACTGAGAAACCTGGGAACACTGAGCCACCTGGGGAACACTGAGCCACCTGGGGAACACTGAGCCACTTGGGGAACACTGAGCCACCTGGGGAACACTGAACCAACTGGGGAACATTGACCCACATAGGGAACGCTGAGCAACCTGGGAAAATTGAGCCACCTGGGGAACACTGAGCCACCTGGGGAACACTGAGCCAGTGGGGAACATTGAGCCACCTGGGGAACACTGAACCACTGGGAAACACTGAGCCAGTGGGGAACACTGAGCCACCTAGTGAACACTGAGCCACCTCTGGAACACTGAGCCACTGGGGAACACTGAGCCACCTTGGGAACACCTAGCCACCTGGGGAACACTGACCCACCTAAGGAAAATTGAGGCACCTGGGGGAACACTGAGCCACCTGGGGAACACTGACCCACTTGGGGAACACTGACCCACCTGGGGAACACTGAGCCACCTGGGGAACACTGAGCCACCTGGGGAACACTGAGCCACCTGGGGAACACTGAGCCACATATCGAACACTGAGCCTCCAGGGAACACTGACCCACCTGAGGAAAATTGAGCCACCTGCGGGAACACTGAGCCACCTGGGAACATTGAGCCACCTGGTGGGAACACTGAGCCCCTGGGGAACACTGTCATCTGGCGAACACTGATACACGTAGGGAACACTGAGCCTCCTGGGGAAATGAGTTACCTTTGGAACACTGAGCCACCTGTTGAACACTGAGAAACCTGGGGAACACTAAGAAACCTGGGAACACTGACCTACCTGGGGAACACTGAGCCAACTGGGGAACACTGAGCCACCTGGGGAACACTGAGATAGTGGGGAACATTGAGCCACCTGGGGAACATGAGCCACTGGGAACACTGAGCCACCTTTGGAACACTGAGCCACTGGGAACACTGAGCCACCTGGGGAACACTGAGGCACCTGTGGAACACTGACCCACCTGAGGAACACTGAGCCACAATATGAACAGTGACCCACCTGGGGAACACTTACCCACCTGGGGAACACTGAGGCACCTATGGAACACTGACCCAACAGGGGAACACTGACCCACCTGGGGAACACTGACCCACCTGGGGAACACTGACCCACCTGAGGGACACTGAGCCACTAGGGGACACTGAGCCAACTGGGGAACACTGAGCCAGTGGGGAACATTGAGCCACCTGGTGGAACACTGAGCCACCAGGGGAACACTGAGCCACTGGGGAACACTGAGCCAGTGGAGAACACTGAGCCAGTGGGGGAACACTCAGCCACCTTGGGAACACTGAGCCACCTGGGGAACACTGAGCCACCTGGGGAACACTGAGCCTCCTGGGAACACTGTGCCACCTGGAGAACATTGAGCCACCTGGGGAACACTGAGCCACCTGGGGAACACTGTGCCACCTAGGGAACTATGACCCACCTGGGGAACACTGAGCCACCTGGGGAACACTGAGTCACCTGGGGAACACTGAGTCACCTGGGGAACACTGAGCCACCTGGGGAACACTGAGCCACCTGGGGGAACACTGAGCTACCTGGGAACTATGACTCACCTGGGGAACCCTGAGCCACCTGGGGAACACTGAGCCTCCCGGGGAACACTGACCCACCTGTGGAACACTTAACCAGCATGGGAACAGTGACCCACCTCGGGAACACTTACCCACCTGGGGAACACTGACCCATCTGGGGAACACTCATCCACCTGGGGAACACTGAGCCACCAGGGGAACACTGACCCACCTGGGGAACACTGACCCACCTGGGAACACTGACCCACCTGGGGAACACTGACCCACCTGGGGAACACTGACCCACCTGGAGAACACTGATCCACCTGGGGAACACTTAGCCATCTGGGGAACACTGAGCCACCTGGGAAACACTGACCAACCTGGGAACACTGACCCACCGGGGAACACTGACCCTCCTGGGGAACACTGATCCACCTGGGGAACACTGAGCCACCTGGGAAACACTGAGCCACCTGGGAAACACTGAGCCACCTGGAAACACTGAGCCACCTTGGGGAACTCTGAGCCACCTGGGAATTCTGACCCACCTGGGAAACACTGAGCCAACAGGGGAACACTGAGCCACCTGGGAACACTGACCCACCTGGGGAAAACTGACCCACCTGGGAACACTGACCCACCTAGGGAACATTGACCCACCTGGGGAACACTGACCAACCTGGGAACACTGACCCACCTGGGGAACACTGACCCCCTAGGTAACACTGAGTCACCTGGGGAACACTGACTAACCTGGGAACACTGACCCACCTGGGGAAAATTGAGCCACCTGGGGAACATTGAGCCACCTGGGGAACACTGAGCCCCTGGGGAACACTGAGCCACCTGGGGAACACTGAGCCACCTGGGGAACACTGAGTCACCTGGAGAACACTCAGTGACCAGGGGAACACTCAGTCACCTAGGGAACACTGACCCACCAGGGGAACAATAAGTCACCTAAGGAACCCTGAGCCACCTGAGGGAAAACTGAGCCACCTGAGGAACACTAAGTCACCTAAGGAACCCTGAGCCACCTGGGGAAAACTGAGGCACCTGAGGAACGCTGAGCCACCTGGGGAACACTGAGCCACCTGAAGAACATTGAGCCACCTGGGGAACACTGAGCCACCTGGGGAACACTGAGCCACCTGGGAAACACTGAGTATCCTGGGAACACTGAGTCACCTGGGGAACACTGAGTCACCTGGGGAACACTGAGTCACCTAGGAACACTGACCCCCAGGGGAACACTAAGTCACCTAAGGAACCCTGAGCCACCTGGGGAAAACTGGGCCACCTGAGGAACGCTGAGCCACCTGGGGAACACTGAGCCACCTGGGGAACACTGAGCCACCTGTGGAACACTAAGTCACCTGGGGAACACTGACCCACCTGGGAAACACTGAGCCACCTGGGGAACACTGAGCCACCTGGGAACACTGACCCACCTGGGGAATGTTACCTATCGTTCGTTACGGTTCGTGACCCTACAGCAGCCAAGCTTTATGTCTAGGGTTACTACAACTGCTGTTGTCTAAAGCGGGGCACCAGTGTAACCCCATGAATGATAACAGGCTAAGAATTAAAAGTATTTCTCCTTTAGGACTGAAGAATTATACATATAACTTATAATATATATATTCAATATAATCAATACAGTATAATATAAAACACAGATGGTCAAGTTAACTTATACAACCAAACAAAAAATATTGTCTCTCATATAATATAATATATAAAAATATGGCACAACATGAATGTTACAGACTTACAAAGATGTGATCTCTCCTGGCCCGTATCAGCTACTGACTACTTGGCTGTCGCTTCCCATAATCCTCTCCTCCACTGCCTCATCCAGGATGAGGGATGAAATACAGACTTTTTAATATTAAAAACTAATTGAACAACCACTTGTTCTCAACACACATGCGAACCACCTGCGGAACACTCAGTCACCTGGGGAACACTGAGTCACCTGGGGCACTGACCCACCAGGGGAACACTGAGTCACCAAATGAACCCTGAGCCACCTGGGGAAAACTGAGCCACCTGAGGAACGCTGAGCCACCTGGGGAACACTGAGTCACCTGGGGAACACTGACCCACCTGGGGAACATTGACCCACCTGGGGAAAATTGAGCCACCTTGGGAAACACTGAGCCACCTGGAGAACACTGAGCCACCTGGGGAACACTGCGCCACCTGGGGAACACTGACGCACCTGGGGAACACTGGCCCACCTGGGGAAAATTGAGCCACCTGGGGAAACACTGAGCCACCTGGGGAACACTGAGCCACCTGGGGAAAATTGAGCCACCTTGGGGAACACTGAGCCACCTGGGGAACACTGAGCCACCTAAGGAACAATGATCCACCTGGGGAACACTGAGTCACCTGGGGCACTGAGCCACCTAAGGAACAATGATCCACCTAGGGAACACTGAGTCACCTGGGGAACACTCAGTCACCTGGAGAACACTTAGTCACCTAGGGAACACTGAGTCACCTGAAGAACACTGAGCCACCTGGGGAACGCTGAGCCACCTGGGGAACACTGAGCCACCTGGGGAACACTAAGTCACCTGGGGAACACTGACCCACTTGGGGAACACTGACCCACCTGGGGAACACTGAACCACCTGGGGAACACTGAGCCACCTGGGGAATACTGAGCCACATAGGGAACACTGAGCCACCAGGGGAACACTGACCAACCTGAGGAAAATTGAGCCACCTGGGGGAACACTGAGCCACCTGGGGAACGCTGAGCCACCTAGTGGGAACACTGAGCCACCTGAGGAACACTGAGTCATCTTTGGAACACTGAGACACCTGGGGAACACTGAGCCATCTTGGGAAAAGAGTTACCCTTGGAACACTGAGCCACCTGGGGAACACAGAGAAACCTGGGGAACACTGACCTACCTGGGGAACACTGAGCCACCTGGGGAACACTGAGCCACCTGCGGAATACTGAGACACCTGGGGAACACTGAGACACATGGGGGAACACTGAGCCACCTGGGGAACACTGAGAAACCTGGGAAACACTGACCTACCTGGGGAACACTGAGCCCTGAGGAACACTGAGCCACCTGGGAACACTGAGCCACCTGGGGAACACTGAGCCACCTGGGGAACACTGAGACACATTGGGGAAACTTGACCCACCAGGGGAACACTGAGTCACCTAACGAACCCTGAGCCACCTGGGGAAAAACTAAGCCACCTGAGGAACGCTGAGCCACCTGGGGAACACTGAGCCACCTGGGGAACACTGTGCCACCTGGGGAACATTAAGTCACCTGGGGAACACTGACCCACCTGGCGAACACTGAGCCACTTGGGAACACTGAACCACCTGGGGAACACTGAACCTCCTGGGGAACATTGACCAACATAGGGAACACTGAGCTACCTGGGAAAATTGAGCCACCTGGGGAACACTGAGCCACCTGGGAACACTGAGCCTCCAGGGAACACTGACCCACCTGATGAAAATTGAGCCACCTGGGGGAACACTGAGCCACCTGGGGGAACATTGAGCCACCTGGTGGGAACACTGACCCACCTGATGAAAATTGAGCCACCTGGGGGAACATTGAGCCACCTGGTGGGAACACTGAGCCCCCTGGGGAACACTGTCATCTGGGGAACACTGAGACACCTAGGGAACACTGAGCCACCTGGGAAAAGAGTTACCTTTGGAACACTGAGCCACCTGGTGAACACTGAGAAACCTGGGGAACACTGAGAGACCTGGGGAACACTGACCTACCTGGGGAACACTGAGCCAACTGGGGAACACTGAGCCACCTGGGGAACACTGAGCCAGTGGGGAACATTGAGCCACCTGGGGAACACTGAACCACTGGGGAACACTGAGCCACCTTTGGAACACTGAGGCACCTGTGGAACACTGACCCACCAGGGGAACACTGACCCACCTGAGGAACACTGACCCCCTGGGGAACACTTACCCACCTGGGGAACACTGAGGCACCTGTGGAACACTGACCCACCTGGGAACAATGAGCCACCTGGGGAACACTGAGGCACCTGTGGAACACTGACCCACCAGGGGAACACTGACCCACCTGAGGAACACTGACCCACCTGGGGAACACTGACCCACCTGACGGACACTGAGCCACTAGGGACACTGAGCCACCTGGGGAACACTGAGCCAGTGGGGAACACTGTGCCACCTGGGGAACACTAAGTCACCTGGGGAACATTGAGCCACCTGGGAGGAACACTGAGCCACCTGGGGAACACTGAGCCACTGGGGAACACTGAGCCAGTGGAGAACACTGAGCCAGTGGGGAACATTGAGCCACCTTGGGAACACTGAGCCACCTGGGGAACAATGAGCCACCTGGGGAACACTGAGAATCCTGGGAACACTGTGCCTCCTGGGGATCACTGAGCCACCTGGGGTACACTGAGCCACCTGGTGGAACACTGTGCCACCTGGGGAACTATGACCCACCTGGGGAACACTGAGCCACCTGGGGAACACTGAGTCACCTGGGGAACACTGAGTCTGCTGGGGAACACTGAGCCACCTGGGGAACACTGAGCCCCTGGGGGAACACTGAGCTACCTGGGGAACTATGACCCGCCTGGGGAACTCTGAGCCACCTGGGGAACACTGAGCCACCCGGGGAACACTGAGTCACCTGGGGAACACTGACGCACCTGGGGAACACTGACCCACCTGTGGAAAACTGAGCCACCATTGGAACAGTGACCCACCTGGGGAACACTTACCCACC
>NC_091214.1:28585823-28609260 GCF_040958095.1 Procambarus clarkii
AGCTCTGGAGCATGAGGTCAGTGAGGGCAGCCTCTGGGGCGTGAGGTCAGTGAGGGCAGCCTCTGGGGCGTGAGGTCAGTGTGGGCAGCCTCTGGGGCGTGAGGTCAGTGTGGGCAGCCACTGGAGCGTGAGGTCAATGTGGGCAGCCTCTGGAGCATGAGGTCAGTGTGGGCAGCCTCTGGGGCGTGAGGTCAGTGAGGGCAGCCTCTGGAGCGTGAGAGCAGTGAGGGCAGCCTCTGGAGCGTGAGGTCAGTGAGGGCAGCCTCTGGAGCGTGAGGTCAGTGAGGGCAGCCTCTGGAGCGTGAGGTCAGTGTGGGCAGCCTCTGGGGCGTGTGGTCAGTGTGGGCAGCCTCTGGAGCGTGAGGTCAGTGTGGGCAGCCTCTGGGGCGTGAGGTCAGTGTGGGCAGCCTCTGGAGCGTGAGGGCAGTGAGGGCAGCCTCTGGAGCGTGAGGTCAGTGAGGGCAGCCTCTGGAGCGTGAGGTCAGTGAGGGCAGCCTCTGGGGCGTGAGGTCAGTGTGGGCAGCCTCTGGAGCGTGAGGTCAGTGTGGGCAGCCTCTGGGGCGTGAGGTCAGTGTGGGCAGCCTCTGGAGCGTGAGGTCAGTGTGGGCAGCCTCTGGGGCGTGAGGTCAGTGTGGGCAGCCTCTGGGGCGTGAGGTCAGTGAGGGCAGCCTCTGGGGCGTGAGGTCAGTGTGGTCAGCCTCTGGGGCGTGAGGTCATTGAGGGCAGCCTCTGGAGCGTGAGGTCAGTGTGGGCAGCCTCTGGCGCGTGAGGGCAGCCTCTGGAGCGTGAGCAACCTCTGGAGCGAGAGTTCAGTGTGGGCAGCCTCTGGAGCGTGAGGGCAGCCTCAGGAGCGTGAGCAGCCTCTGGAGCGAGAGGTCAGTGTGGGCAGCCTCTGGAGCGTGAGCGCAGCCTCTGGAGCGTGAGCAGCCTCTGGAGCGTGAGGTCAGTGTGGGCAGCCTCTGGAGCGTGAGGGCAGCCTCTGGAGCGTGAGCAGCCTCTGGAGCGTGAGGTCAGTGATATTCAGCCTCTGGAGCGTGAGGTCAGTGAGGGCAGCCTCTGGAGCGTGAGGTCAGTGAGGGCAGCCTCTGGAGCGTGAGGTCAGTGAGGGCAGCCTCTGGAGCGTGAGGTCAGTGTGAGCAGCCTCTGGAGCGTGAGGTCAGTGTGGGCAGCCTCTAGAGCGAGAGGTCAGTGTGGGCAGCCTCTGGAGCGAGAGGTCAGTGTGGGCAGCCTCTGGAGCGTGAGGTCAGTGAGGGCAGCCTGTGGAGCGTGAGGTCAGTGTGGCCAGCCTCTGGAGCGTGAGGTCAGTGAGGGCAGCCTCTGGGGCGTGAGGTCAGTGAGGGCAGCCTCTGGAGCGTGAGGTCAGTGTGGGCAGCCTCTGGAGCGTGAGGTCAGTGAGGGCAGCCTCTGGAGCGTGAGGTCAGTGAGGGCAGCCTCTGGAGCGTGAGGTCAGTGAGGGCAGCCTCTGGAGCGTGAGGTCAGTGTGGGCAGCCTCTGGAGCGTGAGGTCAGTGAGGGCAGCCTCTGGAGCGTGAGGTCAGTGTGGGCAGCCTCTGGAGCGTGAGGGCAGTGTGGGCAGCCTCTGGAGCGTGAGGGCAGCCTCTGGAGCGTGAGGTCAGTGAGGGCAGCCTCTGCAGCGTGAGGTCAGTGTGGGCAGCCTCTGGAGCGTGAGGCCAGTGTGGGCAGCCTCTGGAGCGTGAGGGCAGCCTCTGGAGCGTGAGGGCAGTGAGGGCAACCTCTGGAGCGTGAGGTCAGTGTGGGCAGCCTCTGGGGCGTGAGGTCAGTGTGGTCAGCCTCTGGAGCGTGAGGTCAGTGAGGGCAGCCTCTGGGGCGTGAGGTCAGTGAGGGCAGCCTCTGGAGCGTGAGGTCAGTGAGGGCAGCCTCTGGAGCGTGAGGTCAATGTGGGCAGCCTCTGGAGCATGAGGTCAGTGAGGGCAGCCTCTGGGGCGTGAGGTCAGTGAGGGCAGCCTCTGGGGCGTGAGGTCAGTGTGGGCAGCCTCTGGGGCGTGAGGTCAGTGTGGGCAGCCTCTGGGGCGTGAGGTCAGTGAGGGCAGCCTCTGGAGCGTGAGGTCAGTGAGGGCAGCCTCTGGAGCGTGAGGTCAATGTGGGCAGCCTCTGGAGCATGAGGTCAGTGAGGGCAGCCTCTGGGGCGTGAGGTCAGTGAGGGCAGCCTCTGGGGCGTGAGGTCAGTGTGGTCAGCCTCTGGGGCGTGAGGTCAGTGAGGGCAGCCACTGGAGCGTGAGGTCAATGTGGGCAGCCTCTGGAGCATGAGGTCAGTGTGGGCAGCCTCTGGGGCGTGAGGTCAGTGAGGGCAGCCTCTGGAGCGTGAGAGCAGTGAGGGCAGCCTCTGGAGCGTGAGGTCAGTGAGGGCAGCCTCTGGAGCGTGAGGTCAGTGAGGGCAGCCTCTGGAGCGTGAGGTCAGTGTGGGCAGCCTCTGGAGCGTGAGGCCAGTGTGGGCAGCCTCTGGAGCGTGAGGGCAGCCTCTGGAGCGTGAGGGCATTGAGGGCAGCCTCTGGAGCGTGAGGTCAGTGTGGGCAGCCTCTGGGGCGTGAGGTCAGTGTGGTCAGCCTCTGGAGCGTGAGGTCAGTGAGGGCAGCCTCTGGTGCGTGAGGTCAGTGAGGGCAGCCTCTGGAGCGTGAGGTCAGTGAGGGCAGCCTCTGGAGCGTGAGGTCAATGTGGGCAGCCTCTGGATCATGAGGTCAGTGAGGGCAGCCTCTGGGGCGTGAGGTCAGTGAGGGCAGCCTCTGGGGCGTGAGGTCAGTGTGGGCAGCCTCTGGGGCGTCAGGTCAGTGTGGGCAGCCTCTGGGGCGTGAGGTCAGTGAGGGCAGCCTCTGGAGCGTGAGGTCAGTGAGGGCAGCCTCTGGAGCGTGAGGTCAATGTGGGCAGCCTCTGGATCATGAGGTCAGTGAGGGCAGCCTCTGGGGCGTGAGGTCAGTGAGGGCAGCCTCTGGGGCGTCAGGTCAGTGTGGGCAGCCTCTGGGGCGTCAGGTCAGTGTGGGCAGCCTCTGGGGCGTGAGGTCAGTGAGGGCAGCCTCTGGAGCGTGAGGTCAGTGAGGGCAGCCTCTGGAGCGTGAGGTCAATGTGGGCAGCCTCTGGGGCGTGAGGTCAGTGAGGGCAGCCTCTGGAGCGTGAGGGCAGTGAGGGCAGCCTCTGGAGCGTAAGGTCAGTGTGGGCAGCCTCTGGAGCGTGAGGCCAGTGTGGGCAGCCTCTGGAGCGTGAGGGCAGCCTCTGGAGCGTGAGGGCAGTGAGGGCAGCCTCTGGAGCGTAAGGTCAGTGTGGGCAGCCTCTGGGGCGTGAGGTCAGTGTGGTCAGCCTCTGGAGCGTGAGGTCAGTGAGGGCAGCCTCTGGAGCGTGAGGTCAGTGTGGGCAGCCTCTGGAGCGTGAGGTCAGTGAGGGCAGCCTCTGGGGCGTGAGGTCAGTGTGGGCAGCCTCTGGGGCGACAGGTCAGTGTGGGCAGCCTCTGTGGCGTCAGGTCAGTGAGGGCAGCCTCTGGAGCGTGAGGTCAGTGAGGGCAGCCTCTGGAGCGTGAGGTCAGTGAGGGCAGCCTCTGGAGCGTGAGGTCAGTGAGGGCAGCCTCTGGGGCGTGAGGTCAGTGAGGGCAGCCTCTGGAGCGTGAGGTCAGTGTGGGCAGCCTCTGGAGCGTGAGGTCAGTGTGGGCAGCCTCTGGAGCGTGAGGTCAGTGAGGGCAGCCTCTGGAGCGTGAGGTCAGTGAGGGCAGCCTCTGGAGCGTGAGGTCAGTGAGGGCAGCCTCTGGACCGTGAGGTCAGTGTGAGCAGCCTCTGGAGCGTGAGGTCAGTGTGGGCAGCCTCTGGAGCGAGAGGTCAGTGTGGGCAGCCTCTGGAGCGTGAGGTCAGTGAGGGCAGCCTCTGGAGCGTGAGGTCAGTGTGGTCAGCCTCTGGGGCGTGAGGTCAGTGAGGGCAGCCTCTGGAGCGTGAGGGCAGTGAGGGCAGCCTCTGGAGCGTGAGGTCAGTGTGGGCAGCCTCTGGAGCGTGAGGCCAGTGTGGGCAGCCTCTGGAGCGTGAGGGCAGCCTCTGGAGCGTGAGGGCATTGAGGGCAGCCTCTGGAGCGTGAGGTCAGTGTGGGCAGCCTCTGGGGCGTGAGGTCAGTGTGGTCAGCCTCTGGAGCGTGAGGTCAGTGAGGGCAGCCTCTGGTGCGTGAGGTCAGTGAGGGCAGCCTCTGGAGCGTGAGGTCAGTGAGGGCAGCCTCTGGAGCGTGAGGTCAGTGTGGGCAGCCTCTGGAGCGTGAGGTCAGTGTGGTCAGCCTCTGGGGCTTGAGGTCAGTGAGGGCAGCCTCTGGAGCGTGAGGGCAGTGAGGGCAGCCTCTGCAGCGTGAGGTCAGTGTGGGCAGCCTCTGGAGCGTGAGGCCAGTGTGGGCAGCCTCTGGAGCGTGAGGGCAGCCTCTGGAGCGTGAGGGCAGCCTCTGGAGCGTGAGGGCAGTGAGGGCAGCCTCTGGAGCGTGAGGTCAGTGTGGGCAGCCTCTGGGGCGTGAGGTCAGTGTGGTCAGCCTCTGGAGCGTGAGGTCAGTGAGGGCAGCCTCTGGAGCGTGAGGTCAGTGAGGGCAGCCTCTGGAGCGTGAGGTCAATGTGGGCAGCCTCTGGAGCATGAGGTCAGTGAGGGCAGCCTCTGGGGCGTGAGGTCAGTGAGGGCAGCCTCTGGGGCGTGAGGTCAGTGTGGGCAGCCTCTGGGGCGTGAGGTCAGTGTGGGCAGCCACTGGAGCGTGAGGTCAATGTGGGCAGCCTCTGGAGCATGAGGTCAGTGTGGGCAGCCTCTGGGGCGTGAGGTCAGTGAGGGCAGCCTCTGGAGCGTGAGAGCAGTGAGGGCAGCCTCTGGAGCGTGAGGTCAGTGAGGGCAGCCTCTGGAGCGTGAGGTCAGTGAGGGCAGCCTCTGGAGCGTGAGGTCAGTGTGGGCAGCCTCTGGGGCGTGTGGTCAGTGTGGGCAGCCTCTGGAGCGTGAGGTCAGTGTGGGCAGCCTCTGGGGCGTGAGGTCAGTGTGGGCAGCCTCTGGAGCGTGAGGGCAGTGAGGGCAGCCTCTGGAGCGTGAGGTCAGTGAGGGCAGCCTCTGGAGCGTGAGGTCAGTGAGGGCAGCCTCTGGGGCGTGAGGTCAGTGTGGGCAGCCTCTGGAGCGTGAGGTCAGTGTGGGCAGCCTCTGGGGCGTGAGGTCAGTGTGGGCAGCCTCTGGAGCGTGAGGTCAGTGTGGGCAGCCTCTGGGGCGTGAGGTCAGTGTGGGCAGCCTCTGGGGCGTGAGGTCAGTGAGGGCAGCCTCTGGGGCGTGAGGTCAGTGTGGTCAGCCTCTGGGGCGTGAGGTCATTGAGGGCAGCCTCTGGAGCGTGAGGTCAGTGTGGGCAGCCTCTGGCGCGTGAGGGCAGCCTCTGGAGCGTGAGCAACCTCTGGAGCGAGAGTTCAGTGTGGGCAGCCTCTGGAGCGTGAGGGCAGCCTCAGGAGCGTGAGCAGCCTCTGGAGCGAGAGGTCAGTGTGGGCAGCCTCTGGAGCGTGAGCGCAGCCTCTGGAGCGTGAGCAGCCTCTGGAGCGTGAGGTCAGTGTGGGCAGCCTCTGGAGCGTGAGGGCAGCCTCTGGAGCGTGAGCAGCCTCTGGAGCGTGAGGTCAGTGATATTCAGCCTCTGGAGCGTGAGGTCAGTGAGGGCAGCCTCTGGAGCGTGAGGTCAGTGAGGGCAGCCTCTGGAGCGTGAGGTCAGTGAGGGCAGCCTCTGGAGCGTGAGGTCAGTGTGAGCAGCCTCTGGAGCGTGAGGTCAGTGTGGGCAGCCTCTAGAGCGAGAGGTCAGTGTGGGCAGCCTCTGGAGCGAGAGGTCAGTGTGGGCAGCCTCTGGAGCGTGAGGTCAGTGAGGGCAGCCTGTGGAGCGTGAGGTCAGTGTGGCCAGCCTCTGGAGCGTGAGGTCAGTGAGGGCAGCCTCTGGGGCGTGAGGTCAGTGAGGGCAGCCTCTGGAGCGTGAGGTCAGTGTGGGCAGCCTCTGGAGCGTGAGGTCAGTGAGGGCAGCCTCTGGAGCGTGAGGTCAGTGAGGGCAGCCTCTGGAGCGTGAGGTCAGTGAGGGCAGCCTCTGGAGCGTGAGGTCAGTGTGGGCAGCCTCTGGAGCGTGAGGTCAGTGAGGGCAGCCTCTGGAGCGTGAGGTCAGTGTGGGCAGCCTCTGGAGCGTGAGGGCAGTGTGGGCAGCCTCTGGAGCGTGAGGGCAGCCTCTGGAGCGTGAGGTCAGTGAGGGCAGCCTCTGCAGCGTGAGGTCAGTGTGGGCAGCCTCTGGAGCGTGAGGCCAGTGTGGGCAGCCTCTGGAGCGTGAGGGCAGCCTCTGGAGCGTGAGGGCAGTGAGGGCAACCTCTGGAGCGTGAGGTCAGTGTGGGCAGCCTCTGGGGCGTGAGGTCAGTGTGGTCAGCCTCTGGAGCGTGAGGTCAGTGAGGGCACCCTCTGGGGCGTGAGGTCAGTGAGGGCAGCCTCTGGAGCGTGAGGTCAGTGAGGGCAGCCTCTGGAGCGTGAGGTCAATGTGGGCAGCCTCTGGAGCATGAGGTCAGTGAGGGCAGCCTCTGGGGCGTGAGGTCAGTGAGGGCAGCCTCTGGGGCGTGAGGTCAGTGTGGGCAGCCTCTGGGGCGTGAGGTCAGTGTGGGCAGCCTCTGGGGCGTGAGGTCAGTGAGGGCAGCCTCTGGAGCGTGAGGACAGTGAGGGCAGCCTCTGGAGCGTGAGGTTAATGTGGGCAGCCTCTGGAGCATGAGGTCAGTGAGGGCAGCCTCTGGGGCGTGAGGTCAGTGAGGGCAGCCTCTGGGGCGTGAGGTCAGTGTGGTCAGCCTCTGGGGCGTGAGGTCAGTGAGGGCAGCCACTGGAGCGTGAGGTCAATGTGGGCAGCCTCTGGAGCATGAGGTCAGTGTGGGCAGCCTCTGGGGCGTGAGGTCAGTGAGGGCAGCCTCTGGAGCGTGAGAGCAGTGAGGGCAGCCTCTGGAGCGTGAGGTCAGTGAGGGCAGCCTCTGGAGCGTGAGGTCAGTGAGGGCAGCCTCTGGAGCGTGAGGTCAGTGTGGGCAGCCTCTGGGGCGTGTGATCAGTGTGGGCAGCCTCTGGAGCGTGAGGTCAGTGTGGGCAGCCTCTGGGGCGTGAGGTCAGTGTGGGCAGCCTCTGGAGCGTGAGGGCAGTGAGGGCAGCCTCTGGGGCGTGAGGTCAGTGTGGGCAGCCTCTGGAGCGTGAGGTCAGTGTGGGCAGCCTCTGGAGCGTGAGGTCAGTGAGGGCAGCCTCTGGGGCGTGAGGTCAGTGTGGGCAGCCTCTGGAGCGTGAGGTCAGTGTGGGCAGCCTCTGGGGCGTGAGGTCAGTGTGGGCAGCCTCTGGGGCGTGAGGTCAGTGAGGGCAGCCTCTGGGGCGTGAGGTCAGTGTGGTCAGCCTCTGGGGCGTGAGGTCAGTGAGGGCAGCCTCTGGAGCGTGAGGTCAGTGTGGGCAGCCTCTGGAGCGTGAGGGCAGCCTCTGGAGCGTGAGCAACCTCTGGAGCGAGAGGTCAGTGTGGGCAGCCTCTGGAGCGTGAGGGCAGCCTCAGGAGCGTGAGCAGCCTCTGGAGCGAGAGGTCAGTGTGGGCAGCCTCTGGAGCGTGAGCGCAGCCTCTGGAGCGTGAGCAGCCTCTGGAGCGTGAGGTCAGTGAGGGCAGCCTCTGGAGCGTGAGGTCAGTGAGGGCAGCCTCTGGAGCGTGAGGTCAGTGAGGGCAGCCTCTGGAGCGTGAGGTCAGTGTGAGCAGCCTCTGGAGCGTGAGGTCAGTGTGGGCAGCCTCTGGAGCGAGAGGTCAGTGTGGGCAGCCTCTGGAGCGAGAGGTCAGTGTGGGCAGCCTCTGGAGCGTGAGGTCAGTGAGGGCAGCCTGTGGAGCGTGAGGTCAGTGTGGCCAGCCTCTGGAGCGTGAGGTCAGTGAGGGCAGCCTCTGGGGCGTGAGGTCAGTGAGGGCAGCCTCTGGAGCGTGAGGTCAGTGTGGGCAGCCTCTGGAGCGTGAGGTCAGTGAGGGCAGCCTCTGGAGCGTGAGGTCAGTGAGGGCAGCCTCTGGAGCGTGAGGTCAGTGAGGGCAGCCTCTGGAGAGTGAGGTCAGTGAGGGCAGCCTCTGGGGCGTGAGGTCAGCCTCTGGAGCGTGAGGTCAGTGAGGGCAGCCTCTGGGGCGTGAGGTCAGTGTGGGCAGCCTCTGGAGCGGGAGGTCAGTGAGGGCAGCCTCTGGGGCGTGAGGTCAGCCTCTGGAGCGTGAGGTCAGTGAGGGCAGCCTCTGGAGCATGAGGTCAGTGAGGGCAGCCTCTGGAGCGTGAGGTCAGCCACTGGGGCGTGAGGTCAGTGAGGGTAGCCTCTGGAGCGTGAGGGCAGCCTCTGGAGCGTGAGGTCAGTGAGGGCAGCCTCTGGGGCGTGAGGTCAGTGAGGGCAGCCTCTGGAGCGTGAGGTCAGCCTCTGGGGCGTGAGGTCAGTGAGGGCAGCCTCTGGAGCGTGAGGTCAGCCTCTGGGGCGTGAGGTCAGTGAGGGCAGCCTCTGGAGCGTGAGGTCAGTGAGGGCAGCCTCTGGAGCGTGAGGTCAGTGAGGGCAGCTTCTAGGGCGTGAGGTCAGTGAGGGCAGCCTCTGGAGCGTGAGGTCAGCCTCTGGGGCGTGAGGTCAGTGAGGGCAGCCTCTGGAGCGTGAGGTCAGCATCTGTAGCGTGAGGGCAGTGAGGGCAGCCTCTGGAGAGGGAGGTCAGTGAGGGCGGCCTCTGGAGCATGAGGTCAGTGAGGGCAGCCTCTGGGGCGTGAGGTCAGTGAGGGCAGCCTCTGGAGCGTGAGGTCAGTGTGGGCAGCCTCTGGAGCGTGAGGTCAGTGAGGGCAGCCTCTGGAGCGTGAGGTCAGTGAGGGCAGCCTCTGGAGCGTGAGGTCAGTGAGGGCAGCCTCTGGAGCGTGAGGTCAGTGAGGGCAGCCTCTGGAGCGTGAGGTCAGTGTGAGCAGCCTCTGGAGCGTGAGGTCAGTGTGGGCAGCCTCTGGAGCGAGAGGTCAGTGTGGGCAGCCTCTGGAGCGAGAGGTCAGTGTGGGCAGCCTCTGGAGCGTGAGGTCAGTGAGGGCAGCCTGTGGAGCGTGAGGTCAGTGTGGCCAGCCTCTGGAGCGTGAGGTCAGTGAGGGCAGCCTCTGGGGCGTGAGGTCAGTGAGGGCAGCCTCTGGAGCGTGAGGTCAGTGTGGGCAGCCTCTGGAGCGTGAGGTCAGTGAGGGCAGCCTCTGGAGCGTGAGGTCAGTGAGGGCAGCCTCTGGAGCGTGAGGTCAGTGAGGGCAGCCTCTGGAGCGTGAGGTCAGTGAGGGCAGCCTCTGGGGCGTGAGGTCAGCCTCTGGAGCGTGAGGTCAGTGAGGGCAGCCTCTGGGGCGTGAGGTCAGTGAGGGCAGCCTCTGGAGCGGGAGGTCAGTGAGGGCAGCCTCTGGGGCGTGAGGTCAGCCTCTGGAGCGTGAGGTCAGTGAGGGCAGCCTCTGGAGCGTGAGGTCAGTGAGGGCAGCCTCTGGAGAGTGAGGTTAGCCACTGGGGCGTGAGGTCAGTGAGGGCAGCCTCTGGAGCGTGAGGGCAGCCTCTGGAGCGTGAGGTCAGTGAGGGCAGCCTCTGGAGCGTGAGGTCAGTGAGGGCAGCCTCTGGAGCGTGAGCGCAGCCTCTGGAGCGTGAGCAGCCTCTGGAGCGTGAGGTCAGTGTGGGCAGCCTCTGGAGCGTGAGGGCAGCCTCTGGAGCGTGAGCAGCCTCTGGAGCGTGAGGTCAGTGATATTCAGCCTCTGGAGCGTGAGGTCAGTGAGGGCAGCCTCTGGAGCGTGAGGTCAGTGAGGGCAGCCTCTGGAGCGTGAGGTCAGTGAGGGCAGCCTCTGGAGCGTGAGGTCAGTGTGAGCAGCCTCTGGAGCGTGAGGTCAGTGTGGGCAGCCTCTGGAGCGAGAGGTCAGTGTGGGCAGCCTCTGGAGCGAGAGGTCAGTGTGGGCAGCCTCTGGAGCGTGAGGTCAGTGAGGGCAGCCTGTGGAGCGTGAGGTCAGTGTGGCCAGCCTCTGGAGCGTGAGGTCAGTGAGGGCAGCCTCTGGGGCGTGGGGTCAGTGAGGGCAGCCTCTGGAGCGTGAGGTCAGTGTGGGCAGCCTCTGGAGCGTGAGGTCAGTGAGGGCAGCCTCTGGAGCGTGAGGTCAGTGAGGGCAGCCTCTGGAGCGTGAGGTCAGTGAGGGCAGCCTCTGGAGAGTGAGGTCAGTGAGGGCAGCCTCTGGGGCGTGAGGTCAGCCTCTGGAGCGTGAGGTCAGTGAGGGCAGCCTCTGGGGCGTGAGGTCAGTGAGGGCAGCCTCTGGAGCGGGAGGTCAGTGAGGGCAGCCTCTGGGGCGTGAGGTCAGTGAGGGCAGCCTCTGGAGCGGGAGGTCAGTGAGGGCAGCCTCTGGGGCGTGAGGTCAGCCTCTGGAGCGTGAGGTCAGTGAGGGCAGCCTCTGGAGCATGAGGTCAGTGAGGGCAGCCTCTGGAGCGTGAGGTCAGCCACTGGGGCGTGAGGTCAGTGAGGGTAGCCTCTGGAGCGTGAGGGCAGCCTCTGGAGCGTGAGGTCAGTGAGGGCAGCCTCTGGGGCGTGAGGTCAGTGAGGGCAGCCTCTGGAGCGTGAGGTCAGCCTCTGGGGCGTGAGGTCAGTGAGGGCAGCCTCTGGAGCGTGAGGTCAGCCTCTGGGGCGTGAGGTCAGTGAGGGCAGCCTCTGGAGCGTGAGGTCAGTGAGGGCAGCCTCTGGAGCGTGAGGTCAGTGAGGGCAGCTTCTAGGGCGTGAGGTCAGTGAGGGCAGCCTCTGGAGCGTGAGGTCAGCCTCTGGGGCGTGAGGTCAGTGAGGGCAGCCTCTGGAGCGTGAGGTCAGCATCTGTAGCGTGAGGGCAGTGAGGGCAGCCTCTGGAGAGGGAGGTCAGTGAGGGCGGCCTCTGGAGCATGAGGTCAGTGAGGGCAGCCTCTGGGGCGTGAGGTCAGTGAGGGCAGCCTCTGGAGCGTGAGGTCAGTGTGGGCAGCCTCTGGAGCGTGAGGTCAGTGAGGGCAGCCTCTGGAGCGTGAGGTCAGTGAGGGCAGCCTCTGGAGCGTGAGGTCAGTGAGGGCAGCCTCTGGAGCGTGAGGTCAGTGAGGGCAGCCTCTGGAGCGTGAGGTCAGTGTGAGCAGCCTCTGGAGCGTGAGGTCAGTGTGGGCAGCCTCTGGAGCGAGAGGTCAGTGTGGGCAGCCTCTGGAGCGAGAGGTCAGTGTGGGCAGCCTCTGGAGCGTGAGGTCAGTGAGGGCAGCCTGTGGAGCGTGAGGTCAGTGTGGCCAGCCTCTGGAGCGTGAGGTCAGTGAGGGCAGCCTCTGGGGCGTGAGGTCAGTGAGGGCAGCCTCTGGAGCGTGAGGTCAGTGTGGGCAGCCTCTGGAGCGTGAGGTCAGTGAGGGCAGCCTCTGGAGCGTGAGGTCAGTGAGGGCAGCCTCTGGAGCGTGAGGTCAGTGAGGGCAGCCTCTGGAGCGTGAGGTCAGTGAGGGCAGCCTCTGGGGCGTGAGGTCAGCCTCTGGAGCGTGAGGTCAGTGAGGGCAGCCTCTGGGGCGTGAGGTCAGTGAGGGCAGCCTCTGGAGCGGGAGGTCAGTGAGGGCAGCCTCTGGGGCGTGAGGTCAGCCTCTGGAGCGTGAGGTCAGTGAGGGCAGCCTCTGGAGCGTGAGGTCAGTGAGGGCAGCCTCTGGAGAGTGAGGTTAGCCACTGGGGCGTGAGGTCAGTGAGGGCAGCCTCTGGAGCGTGAGGGCAGCCTCTGGAGCGTGAGGTCAGTGAGGGCAGCCTCTGGAGCGTGAGGTCAGTGAGGGCAGCCTCTGGGGCGTGAGGTCAGTGAGGGCAGCCTCTGGAGCGTGAGGTCAGTGAGGGCAGCCTCTGGAGCGTGAGGTCAGTGAGGGCAGCCTCTGGGGCGTGAGGTCAGTGAGGGCAGCCTCTGGAGCGTGAGGTCAGCCTCTGGGGCGTGAGGTCAGTGAGGGCAGCCTCTGGAGCGTGAGGTCAGCCTCTGTAGCGTGAGGGCAGTGAGGGCAGCCTCTGGAGAGGGAGGTCAGTGAGGGCAGCCTCTGGAGCATGAGGGCAGTGAGGGCAGCCTCTGGAGCGGGAGGTCAGTGATGGCAGCCTCTGGGGCGTAAGGTCAGTGTGGGCAGCCTCTGGGGCGTAAGGTCAGTGTGGGCAGCCTCTGGGGCGTAAGGTCAGTGTGGGCAGCCTCTGGGGCGTAAGGTCAGTGTGGGCAGCCTCTGGGGCGTAAGGTCAGTGTGGGCAGCCTCTGGGGCGTAAGGTCAGTGTGGGCAGCCTCTGGGGCGTAAGGTCAGTGTGGGCAGCCTCTGGGGCGTAAGGTCAGTGTGGGCAGCCTCTGGGGCCTAAGGTCAGTGTGGGCAGTGTTATGATCCCAGGCAGCCGAAAAACGAGTCTCCCCTTTGAGAATTATTCTATCAAGCCTGATCTTACTAGGAGGTCGGAGATATACTGACATGAAGATTTATATGTAAAAATAATTGGGTAAATTTTACAGAGAGTTTAAGAATGTGGGCAGTGAATAAGAAAATAGATAAATGACTGGTTATGAGATGTGGATAATTTGCTGGAGACGTGTGGCTCGCTTCGGGAGGGCTCTGACCCCACTTGAGTGCCAGACATTGTGAAGGGGAAGCTGCGCTCCATTTGAGCTCCCGTTGGAGAGGATCCCCTGTTGGATATACCTTCGAAAGAAAGGATGTGTGCAGACGTTCCAGCTGGGGAATCGAGCTGGGAACGTTGTGGTCTCAAGTCCTGGACGGCAAGGAGAGTTTGTTAAGCCGCCCAGAGACATTATCGTGGGCCGTGGGAGCGGCCTGATCAGACTCCATCAGAGGGAGACCGCCCTCGACTAGACAATCTGTGGTAAGCACGATTTTAAGCCAGTTTATAGTGATTACTTGTAGTTGGTCGTGTGCCCAGCGACAGTAGCGAATGTTTATTGATAAGTTAGACATGTTTTGGTAAGGTAGAAAGCCTAAATAAGAGGACGAAGATGAGAGAGACAGCTGGAGGGACGAGCAGCACCTCCTCTCCTCTCCCGTCGACCGCCTGAAGCCAACTGACTGGCGGCGGAGGACCCTCCCAGAGTGAGGGGCCGTGCGCCATGGACCAGCCCAAACGGGAGAGTATGCTCTCACAGTATGTAGAGAGCAGATAGATGTTAGATGCAAACATATTGTGTGGATTATTTCGTCTATGTGTTTATAAGGAAACGTTTTTATTGGCGTGTCAATGGGTTGCAGGTTTGTCTTTGGAAGAAGTTGCTGAGAACTTCGAGCCAGTAGAGTGAGTTAGTGGAAGAGACTCCAAGACTGTTGAAGGAGTAGTGTACTCTTCCTCAGAGTAGCCCCAAAGTGAAGAGTAGAACCTCGAGCTGTGAGGAAAAGCAGTGAAGAGGAGTGTCATGTGCTTCTGTAATGTCAATGGTGAAGCACCATTGTTGCTCAAGGAAAACTTCATGGTGTAACAGCCAGGAGAGCTGTGGAGAACCCTAGTAGAAGTGGTGAAGCACTGTAGTTGCTCAAGGAAGACTTCATGGTGTAACAGCCTGGAAGAGCTGCAGAGGATCCTGGTAGTTAAACCCCGGAAGAACCTGAAGATATCAGGGTAGTTGTTACGGACCCGAGTCCATCGTCGGAGCACGGAGCAGTGACGACAACGCCATCTGTGAGTCCGCTCCCGAAACCCACTCCAAATGGACAACGCCATCTAGTGAGGACGGGATATACCAGCCACAGGTGCTGGATTCCCGTCTTAATCAGCTCATAACATAGCCGCTGCTGACCTCTGGTGAGGTGGCGTTTAGACAGTGAACGCCATCTATGGAGCTAATAGGTGGACGTTTGTGTCTAAGCCTGTAAGTGAGGTTCCCTAGAACGTCCCCAGTACTAATGACGTGTCTGATTGCAGAGTCGACCTGGGACTGCTGTATTGGACGATGGATCAGACTACCCAAGGCAGCCAAGGTCTCTTCACGAGTCTGCTGAAGAAGCTGTGAATCACTCCCGGACGAACTCTGTTGAGAGTATTAGCCTGCCACTGACGTGGCAGTATTAGGAATCGCCTTATCCGGGGCTGGCTGGTGGAAGGGACTAGCCACTGTGGTGCTTAGTGAGGAGAGCGATCAGCGGGATCACATGAGGCTCCTGCCTAGGGCTCGCAACCCTAGTATCGGTCGTGGAGTGGCCTACACAGTGGAGCTGATCGGAACCTGCCAGCTACCGGCTGGATTGTGGTTGAAGGCCTCCATGACGGAGCACCCAGTGGAACTGTGATTTGGCTGGCCTGTGGCCAGGGTAGATTCGCCAAGAGAATGATAGAGGATTCATCGTGAGCACCGTGGACCATCCTGTGTCTTCGGAGGAAGACAAGCTTGTACATAATCTTGTAGTAATAACCCCTGTGTGCAACTGTTATATATTTATTTATGGTGGTGGTGAATATATATATAAATCAGAACATTTGTATCCCTCCCCCTTTAATTTACCTTGCGTTACAGAACACACCCCTTGAAAGCCTCTACTAACTTGGGGCCGGATTCCCAAACTCTAATAACATCAGAGAAGAACCCGGTTGCGTCCCAGTAGGGCCGTAACAGTAGTGAACTTCCAGATGTGGATGGGAAGTTCTAGTTGAGTACTTGTAGGGAGTTGGTAGAGTGTTTGGTTGTCATTAGCGTGCAATACGCAGTGAAAGGTGAATGATTGTTTGCCATTTTTTGTACCAAGGAGTTCTTATACTGAAGTATAGAGTTACAGTCGTAAGCCGGATTACCTGCAGAGACATACATATGTGTTCTAGGACTGATAAGGTGATCGATTGATCATTGTTGTATATCAAAGAACATTTATACTAATATTTATGTTATTGCATTCATACGCTGGTATTCCTTGCACATGTTTATAGATATATATTCTCTTGCTGATAGTGCAACATTGTGTTATAAGACTTGACCTACCTGAGGAGGTTGGTAGTATTAGATGGTGAATCAAGAGATAGGATACCACTTGATAAGCAGATGATAGAGTTCTGATGGTGTTGGAGTGCAACCTGACTGAAATAGTATAGAGTGTAGGATTCATTGTTATTATTACATTTGTGTATGTATTGTGTATGTGCTTTGTCCAGTAAATGTATTCAAATTTGCTGGTGTTTGCCCTTGTCCTAGTGAGGCTACCCAGGAAGTAGAAAAGAAGGAGAGAGAGAGAAAGAACAAAGAACCACAGCAGTAGACAGGGTAGAATGGAATACTAATAAGTCAAAGGGGATTGAGGAGATCATATCACATAAGGAGAGTGGGGAGTCACAGCGGCTCGAGTGGGTGTGTGCACGTGACAACGAGGCTGAGTGTTGGTGCCGCATCCCCTAAACGTGTGACGTTGAGCCCCTCTCCAAGAGCAAGAAGCGCCTAGTGTGATCTCCTGGTGAAGTATAAGCACTCTACCGAGTTGTGGGTTGGGTTGTCCGTAAAGAAGGATCAACGACACCACCACCCAACCCACAATATATTAGCAGCCTCTGGAGCGTGAGGTCAGTGTGGGCAGCTTTCTGGGCATGAGGTCAGTGAGGGCAGCCTCTGGGGCATGAGGTCAGTGAGGGCAGCCTCTGGGGCATGAGGTCAGTGAGGGCAGCTTTTGGGGCATGAGGTCAGTGAGGGCAGCCTCTGGGGCATGAGGTCAGTGAGGGCAGCCTCTGGAGCGTGAGGTCAGTGTGGGCAGCTTTCTGGGCATGAGGTCAGTGAGGGCAGCCTCTGGGGCATGAGGTCAGTGAGGGCAGCCTCTGGGGCATGAGGTCAGTGAGGGCAGCTTTTGGGGCAAGAGGTCAGTGAGGGCAGCCTCTGGGGCATGAGGTCAGTGAGGGCAGCCTCTGGAGCGTGAGGTCAGTGTGGGCAGCTTCTGGGGCATGAGGTCAGTGAGGGCAGCCTCTTTAGCGTGAGGTAAGTGTGGGCAGCCTCTGGAGCGTGAGGTCAGTGAGGGCAGCCTCTGGAGCGTGAGGTCAGTGTGGGCAGCTTCTGGGGCATGAGGTCAGTGTGGTCAGCCTCTTTAGCGTGAGGTCCGTGTGGGCAGCTTTTGGGGCATGAGGTCAGTGAGGGCAGCCTCTGGGGCATGAGGTCAGTGAGGGCAGCCTCTGGGGCATGAGGTCAGTGAGGGCAGCCTCTGGAGCGTGAGGTCAGTGTGGGCAGCTTCTGGGGCGTGAGATCAGTGAGGGCAGCTTCTGGGGCGTGAGGTCAGTGTGGTCAGCCTCTTTAGCGTGAGGTCAGTGTGGGCAGCCTCTGGAGCGTGAGGTCAGTGAGGGCAGCCTCTGGAGCGTGAGGTCAGTGTGGGCAGCGTCTGGAGCGTGAGGTCCGTGTGGGCAGCTTCTGGGGCATGAGGTCAGTGAGGGCAGCCTCTGGGGCATGAGGTCAGTGAGGGCAGCCTCTGGAGCGTGAGGTCAGTGTGGGCAGCTTCTGGGGCGTGAGGTCAGTGAGGGCAGCCTCTGGAGCGTGAGGTCAGTGAGGGCAGCCTCCGGAGCGGGAGTTCAGTTTGGGCAGCCTCTGGAGCGTGAGGTCAGTGAGGGCAGCCTCTGGAGCGTGAGGTCAGTGTGGGCAGCCTCTGGAGCGTGAGGTCAGTGTGGGCAGCCTCTGGAGCGGGAGGTCAGTGAGGGCAGCCTCTGGAGCGTGAGGTCAGTGTGTGCAGCCTCTGGAGCGTGAGGTCAGTGTGGGCAGCCTCTGGAGCGGGAGGTCAGTTTGGGCAGCCTCTGGAGCGTGAGGTCAGTGAGGGCAGCCTCTGGAGCGTGAGGTCAGTGAGGGCAGCCTCTGGAACGTGAGGTCAGTGAGGGCAGCCTCTGGAGCGTGAGGTCAGTGAGGGCAGCCTCTGGAGCGTGAGGCCAGTGATGGCAGGCACTGCAGCTGGATGGCAGCTGGGTCTTGGCCCTCTACAGTTATCAACACAGTCTTACTCTGTAATTAGTTTGACATCTGTGTGTTTAGGTTATATTTAATTATCTCTTCTTATATATAATTATGTTGTCAGTGTTGGAGCGGGAAGATATGTTCCTCCCTCAGTGATGACAACTGGTGGGTGATGAGGGACTGTTATGAGACACAATCTTGACGTGATTGTATTTTGTCGTGATCACTCCGCCTATTATGTTGTGTGTTCCACTAGGAGGGGAACCACCCCCACATTCCACCCCTCTGGTTTTCCCCCACTCTTTCCTCCCATCTCCTCTGTTTACCCTTCTTCTCTCCCCGTGTGTTGTGTTGATGGCGTTGAAGACGCTGTGAGTATGTTGAGGGCGTTGGGGACGCCGTGTGTTGTGTTGAGGGCGTTGGGGACGCCGTGTGTTGTGTTGAGGGCGTTGGGGACGCCGTGTGTTGTGTTGAGGGCGTTGGGGACGCCGTGTGTTGTGTTGAGGGCGTTGGGGACGCCGTGTGTTGTGTTGAGGGCGTTGGGGACGCCGTGTGTTGTGTTGAGGGCGTTGGGGACGACGGGTGTTGTGTTGAGGGCGTTGGGGACGCCGTGTGTTGTGTTGAGGGCGTTGGGGACGCCGTGTGTTGTGTTGAGGGCGTTGGGGACGACGGGTGTTGTGTTGAGGGCGTTGGGGACGCCGTGTGTTGTGTTGAGGGCGTTGGGGACGACGGGTGTTGTGTTGAGGGCGTTGGGGACGCCGTGTGTTGTGTTGAGGGCGTTGGGGACGACGGGTGTTGTGTTGAGGGCGTTGGGGACGCCGTGTGTTGTGTTGAGGGCGTTGGGGACGACGGGTGTTGTGTTGAGGGCGTTGGGGACGCCGTGTGTTGTGTTGAGGGCGTTGGGGACGACGGGTGTTGTGTTGAGGGCGTTGGGGACGCCGGGTGTTGTGTTGAGGGCGTTGGGGACGCCGTGTGTTGTGTTGAGGGCGTTGGGGACGCCGGGTGTTGTGTTGAGGGCGTTCGGGACGCCGGGTGTTGTGTTGAGGGCGTTGGGGACGCCATTGGATGGTGTAGTGTAGTGGAGTTTGGGCGCCTGGTATGGAGTGTGGTGTTGTGGAGTATATGGTGGCGCAGGGGCGCCAGGTAGTGGTCGGTAAGGTGAGTATTGGCGTAGCAAGGTCGGTGCGTTAGGACGCAGGAAGTGGTTGTAGGGATGTGTGGCGTTATATATAGGTCATCAGTGGTTGGGATGACCAGAGGTAATGGTGTGTCGGGGTGGGTAAGTCTTATGGATAAGATGAATTGTAGATAATTGCAGGAGTTGGTGGCTGCAGTAGGCGAGCCAAGTCGATATATCTAGCAAAAATCATAAAAGACTAATAAAAATTCATTATTCTCATTAAAATTTTCATTAATTATGTCGGAGTGGGTAAGTCTTATGGATAAGATTACAAGGTAGAATTTCAAAATTTCAGGTGTTGGTGGTTGCAGTGGGCGAGCGAAGTGGATATACTAATTTCTTATTAAGTTGTTACAGGAATCTCGCTAGAGGCGAGCCAGTGGCAGTATGAGGTTTTAGTGACATAAGTGTGAAATTATGTTAATGAGGTATTTATTGTGATAATATATGTGTATGTATATACTGTATATTACCTCATCGGCACCATTACTGAGTGTTAGGCTTGAGTAGGTCCCCCCGGGATCATGTCACAGAGCTTCAGGTAGAGTAGAAGGGAAGCCATGAGGCTACACTCAGTAATTCTAGAAAAAAAGGGGGAGGAAGTGAAGCCAACGTGACGTTATAGGCGAAATTCGCCCCCTGACATCAAAGCAGGGATAAGGGCCAGCTGCAATGGCTTTGCAGCTGCGCTCAGGCTATATACGGGGAGAGAGTAAGGAGCCGAGGGGGTGTTATGTAATAATGGGATCGAGCCAGGGGGCTCCGAGGGAATATTTTGCAGGTACAGCGGTCGGGAAGGTGTGAATACAGGTGGACACACTCTGGGCAGATGGGCCTAGAGTAATGTGCTACAGCTGTGGTGAGTACAGCAAGGAAGGATGACCAGAGAGCTGTGCGGTATCTACAGCGTTCTGGGATTGGTGCCCTGGAACGAGACGGCAGTATAGACCCGAGGGGACATGACCCTGGGGTAGGAATCTCCGTTGCTCTGGAGGCCAGGATCACGTTAGCTCAGAGCAACGATGGGACATTGACAACATTCACCAGGCTGGACAGCCTGGGTTTTGTCTGGGTCATGAAGGATCTATGACCTAGCAACCATGGGACACGAAGACAAGAGAAGTGATGCATTGTGGAGGAGGCCAGTGAAACATTGTGTGATCATTGTAAGCCCTTATGTCAACAGTACAGGGCAAGATGTTAAATTGTTAGTAACTTATTACTAAGGATGAAGAACCTTAGATATATATGTGTGTGTATATATTAATGACTTGTGTCATTTCTGGTTAAGTGCCAGCATTCTGGTCCATGTAATTTTATGGTTATGTTTGTATGTAATTATATGTCAGCAGTTTAGGTATATGTGCATTGTTGGAGATGGGAAAAAATATTAGACTATTTTACCTGTGCTATGATGTGAATATAATGTATATGTTGGAGAAGTGATGTGAGTCATGTCGGGGAAAATTTAACTTAGTTGTACACATATGGTGGGTGCATCCTCCAGGTCCTTGCACTAATGGAACCATTGCAATGATGCATATGGGGACATATGCGTGTTTAAGGAGGGGAGTGGTGTTGTAATCCACAAGTTAGTAGGAATTATTAGCTAGAGGATCATTACTACAACACTTAACGAATGATGATTGGAAGTACATGTTAAGTAGACAGACTATGGATCACATATCTAAGAAAGGTCAATGGATTAAGACCGAAGCTGTTTAGCCAAATTAATAATTCCTGGAAAGAGGAATTATTCTTCGTCAGGCTTCTAGGAACAAGATTACCGCTCTAGGGATAAGGTTAATCGGATTATACCTTCCTTGAGAGGCGGGGTGAAATGTTTGAGGTAGATGGCTGACTGGAGTCAGTCTGATTGTGGGAGTTGAACTGAGAAGTCCTCTGGATCCCCGTTTGCGGCAGCAGCGAAGTGTAGCAGACAGCTATGCGAGAGCCTGTTGTGATCTTAGTGACCAAGTTAAGTCTGCAGTATGTGAGTATTGAATGTAAGACTAACCGGGTGTGGAGCGTTGTAGTAATCATTCCGTATTAGGGACTTAGGCGGAAGTTACGAGTGTGGGTGGTGATCGCGGAGGTCAAGTGGTCTATGGGTATTGGAAGTGTATTGACCTAATAGAGTATGTTAATATGTTATTATTTGTCAGAGTCTATTCTTTGTAATTAAATGACAAAACCCGACGGCCTTTAAATACCTTCCATATGTTCACTCATTGTGTTCCAGTACAAACCTAGTGGTACACCTCAAGGGTCTGGTGTGTGTAGGAGTATAGGTGGTAGTAACGGTTGCTGAGGCAAGGTGTTATGTGTTCTGTAATCGCTGTGTTCGGAATGAACCGGGTTCAGCGTCACGACAGCGTATGTCAGGTGTATATTGTCGCAGTGGTGTATGTCAGGTGTATATTGTCCCAGTGGCGTATGTCAGGTGTATATTGTTCCAGTGGCGTATGTTGGGTGTATACTGTCCCACTGTAGTATGTCAGGTGTATACTGTCCCAGTGGCGTATGTCGGGGTGTATACTGTCCCTCTCTAGTATGTCAGGAGTATACCGTCCCACTGTAATATGTCAGGTGTATACTGTCCCACTGTAGTATGTCAGGTGTATACTGTCCCACTAGTATGTCAGGTGTATACTGTCCCACTGTAGTATGTCAGGTGTATACTGTCCCACTGTAGTATGTCAGGTGTATACTGTCCCAGTGGTGTATCAAACCCGGCTCTGGTTCTATAATAATCCCGGCTCTGGTTCTATAATAAACCTGGCTCTGGTTCTATAATAAACCCGGCTCTGGTTCTAAATTAAACCCGGCTCTGGTTCTATAATAAACCCGGCTCTGGTTCTATAATAAACCCGGCTCTGGTTCTATAATAAACCCGGCTCTGGTTCTATAATAAACCCGGCTCTGGTTCTATAATAAACCCGGCTCTGGTTCTATAATAAACCCGGCTCTGGTTCTATAATAAACCCGGCTCTGGTTCTATAATAAACCCGGCTCTGGTTCTATAATAAACCCGGCTCTGATAATACCCAAAATGGTCTTCGGGTGTTGTGGTTAATTCCTGTCTGGTTGTGTTAATCCCACACTCATCCTGGGATAAGTTCTGGTCTGCGCTTGACGGAAATCCCACTCTAATCTTGAGGAAAATCCCGGTATCAGTCCTCGGTAATCCTGGAATTTGTCTGCGCTTTTCTTCACAAAAATTATTTCACTGCCTCTAAGACACAGCCTCGCTCTTCATCGGCGGAAGAAATTGCTTCAAAATTCGGAAATAAGAGAGATAAGGCTATTGTCTGTTGGGGGGGAGGCTGCTGTTCCTCCTGGTGGTGGTGGACTGTTGTTCCTCCTGGTGGTGGTGGTGGACTGTTGTTCCTCTTGCTGGTGGTGGTGGACTGTTGTTCCTCTTGCTGGTGGTGGTGGACTGTTGTTCCTCCTGGTGGTGGTGGTGATGGTGGTGGTGGACTGTTGTTCCTCCTGGTGGTGGTGGTGGACTGTTGTTCCTCCTGGTGGTGGTGGTGGACTGTTGTTCCTCCTGGTGGTGGTGGTGGACTGTTCCTCCTGGTGGTGGTGGTGGTGGTGGACTGTTGGTCCTCCTGGTGGTGGTGGTGGACTGTTGTTCCTCCTGGTGGTGGTGGGGGGGACTGTTGTTCCTCCTGGTGGTGGTGGTGGTGGGGGACTGTTGTTCCTCCTGGTGGTGGTGGTGGACTGTTGTTCCTCCTGGTGGTGGTGGTGGTGGTGGTGGACTGTTGTTCCTCCTGGTGGTGGTGGGGGACTGTTGTTCCTCCTGGTGGTGGTGGGGGACTGTTGTTCCTCCTGGTGGTGGTGGTGGACTGTTGTTCCTCCTGGTGGTGGTGGTGGTGGTGGTGGTGGTGGTGGTGGTGGACTGTTGTTCCTCCTGGTGGTGGTGGGGGACTGTTGTTCCTCCTGGTGGTGGTGGTGGTGGGGGACTGTTGTTCCTCCTGGTGGTGGGGGGGACTGTTGTTCCTCCTGGTGGTGGTGGTGGTGGGGGACTGTTGTTCCTCTTGGTGGTGGTGGTGGACTGTTGTTCCTCCTGGTGGTGGTGGTGGTGGTGGTGGTGGTGGACTGTTGTTCCTCCTGGTGGTGGTGGTGGACTGTTGTTTCTCCTGGTGGACTGTTGTTGTTCCTCCTGGTGGTGGTGGTGGTGGTGGTGGTGGAGTACTGTTGTTCCTCCTGGTGGTGGTGGTGGTGGTGGTGGTGGTGGTGGTGGTGGTGGTGGTGGTGGTGGACTGTTGTTCCTCCTGGTGGTGGTGGTGGTGGTGGACTGTTGTTCCTCCTGGTGGTGGTGGTGGACTGTTGTTCCTCCTGGTGGTGGTGGACTGTTGTTCCTCCTGGTGGTGGTGGTGGTGGACTGTTGTTCCTCCTGGTGGTGGTGGTGGTGGTGGTGGTGGACTGTTGTTCCTCCTGGTGGTGGTGGTGGACTGTCGTTTCTCCTGGTGGTGGTGGTGGACTGTTGTTCCTCGTGGTGGTGGTGGTGGACTGTTGTTCCTCCTGGTGGTGGTGGACTGTTGTTCCTCCTGGTGGTGGTGGTGGACTGTTGTTCCTCCTGGTGGTGGTGGTGGTGGTGGACTGTTGTTCCTCCTGGTGGTGGGGGACTGTTGTTTCTCCTGGTGGTGGTGGTGGTGGTGGACTGTTGTTCCTCCTGGTGGTGGTGGTGGTGGTGGACTGTTGTTCCTCCTGGTGGTGGTGGTGGTGGTGGACTGTTGTTCCTCCTGGTGGTGGTGGTGGTGGTGGACTGTTGTTCCTCCTGGTGGTGGTGGTGGTGGTGGACTGTTGTTCCTCCTGGTGGTGGTGGTGGTGGTGGTGGACTGTTGTTCCTCCTGGTGGTGGTGGTGGTGGTGGACTGTTGTTCCTCCTGGTGGTGGTGGACTGTTGTTCCTCCTGGTGGTGGTGGTGGTGGTGGACTGTTGTTCCTCCTGGTGGTGGTGGTGGACTGTTGTTCCTCCTGGTGGTGGTGGTGATGGTGGACTGTTGTTCCTCCTGGTGGTGGTGGTGGACTGTTGTTCCTCCTGGTGGTGGTGGTGGACTGTTGTTCCTCCTGGTGGTGGTGGTGATGGTGGACTGTTGTTCCTCCTGGTGGTGGTGGTGATGGTGGACTGTTGTTCCTCCTGATGGTGGTGGTGGTGGTGGTGGTGGTGGACTGTTGTTCCTCCTGGTGGTGGTGGTAGTGGTGGACTGTTGTTCCTCCTGATGGTGGTGGTGGACTGTTGTTCCTCTTGGTGGTGGTGGTGGTGGTGGTGGACTGTTGTTCCTCCTGGTGGTGGTGGTGGTGGTGGACTGTTGTTCCTCCTGGTGGTGGTGGTGGACTGTTGTTTCTCCTGGTGGTGGTGGTGGACTGTTGTTCCTCCTGGTGGTGGTGGTGGTGGTGGACTGTTGTTCCTCCTAATG
>NC_091214.1:28609760-28649760 GCF_040958095.1 Procambarus clarkii
GTCCCTCCCCTCAACATCACCACTCGTCCCTCCCCCTCAACATCACCACTCGTCCCTCCCCTCAACATCACCACTCGTCCCTCCCCCTCAACATCACCACTCGTCCCTCCCCTCAACATCACCACTCGTCCCTCCCCTCAACATCACTACTCGTCAATGTTGGAAATAACCAACAGTTTCATACATCTTTTGTATTTTATACAACTTTTGTATTAACCACAAGTAGTTACTAAAATCACTAACTTGTAGATTTAATCCTCATCATGATTTATATTAAACATATTGCCAGATTCTTCCTAGTCAGAGTGACGACGTGAGGAACGACAGGCAGTAACATGAATTCTTTCCACATTTAGTTGAATTGATAACAGAGTCCAGTTTATTATTTCTTTTACTAAAAATAGTTACTTACTAATAAGTTTATTTTCGTAGCACACTCATGCTTATTAGAACTCTTTTATTTAGTTGATATTAAACTTTGTAGAGGAAATTATTTTGATTAAATGATTTCTCTTTAATATCCTCGATTCGTTGCGTGACTTTAATAAACCCAATTTATCTTACACGAAATTATATTTTAACACAAGAATTAAATGTGAAATCAATACTCATCACTACCTCTTCTTTCCTTAGTTAATTCCGATATATATATATATATATATATATATATATATATATATATATATATATATATATATATATATATATATATATATGCAATTGACGATCACAAAACACTGATCATTTTATGCGGAAAATCCACAGAGAAATATGAAATGAGGTGAACGTTTTGGCTTGTTAAAGCCTTTGTCAACACCAGACTGACTAAGGAGAAGGGAGAAGGGGAGGATATATAGGCCGACACCTGACCAACCCATCCCTAGGGAAAGAATTAACCAAAAACAGGTATAGCTTAGCTTAGAATGGTCAAAGAGGATTAAGCGGTCAGAGAATAAGGATGAAAGATTAAAGAAAAGCCTCATGAACACACAATATATGAATATACAATTATTATGTGACATTGTAAGCCTCTCTATCAGAGTTGTTTCTTAAACTGTTGTGCAATATTATAACTTAAAAATGGATCAAGTTTGTACATACCAGTACTAACATTAAGAAGATTTGGACACTGACTGATTAGAGCAGACTCAATCAAATTCCGTTCCACGAAATCCCCACAATTGGGAATGCTTTTTGCCCCATTCCAGTTAATATTGTGATCGTATAAACTCGTATGTAGATACAATACATTAGACGTTTGGGCAGTTCTAATACTATAAGCATGTTGTGACAACCGCAATTGTAAGGACTTTCCTGTTTGCCCAAGGTACACAGAATCACAATCATTGCAGGGAATCCAATACACACAACCTGCTGTATCAGGGGAGTTTTTTATTAAATTGGATTTGATCGTACTATTAGTGAACACCAAATTTATATTAAGTTTCTTAAAAATCAGAGACAATTTTTCAAGTCTACTCGCATAAGGTACCACCAATGAGTTAATAATTTTTGGTTTCACCTTAGGGACGTGATTATAAAACGTACGCTTGGCTTGTACAAACGAGAAATCCAAAAACCTCTTAGGATAAAAGAGGTTTTTTCTTTTAAAGAAGAAGAAAAAAGTTAGAGAAAATATATCAACCCAGGAAAACCCGGCCCATCAGGCATATTTCTCATTTCATATTTCTCTGTGGATTTTCTGCATATATATATAATATATATATATATATATATATATATATATATATATATTGTGACGGTAATCTCTTTCAAGAGAGATTGAGCCTGCTCTTCCCTCCAAAGTACGTCCCATTAACAAATAATATAGAAGATATATCCAACAAGTATCACCAAAACGTTTTGCCCAGAGAGCAAAACGTATCCAGCACCGGCGCACCTGCTCGCCCCCGCCACCGTTAACCGGCAAACTGCTTGTCCATCGCCTGCCCGTCGCTGATTGGCTGGTGCCCGTCGCACCTGCCCCGCCACCACGAGCTGATGTCTGAGCTACAGCGACCTAGGGAAGGCAGAATATCCTCGTGCTCCACACAGTTGACACGTCTCATTGGTAGACTAAGCCTTGGCTTATGTGTACTAAGGGAGGTGGCAGCTTGAAGCCAATATTCCTGCATCATAATTTACTTTGCTATTATTCACTTGTCTTAATGTAACTTTTCATTTGCCAGTGATTATTCTTATTATTTTGTTTGTTGATTTATCTGTTACATTTTTATGCTCCATTTTATTCATGTCTTGCTTTTCTAACGTAATTAAAATTTCATTGTTAAATTTACTTGTGTTTTGTGTGTCTTCCCATTACCTTACCACAGACGAAAGTTCCAGCTTTTCTCTTTTTTTTTCTTTATGTGATGAGGCCATGCCCCTAGCTTTTGAAACAGCCGAACACCAACGCGTTACCGTCACAATATATATAATATATATATATATATATATATATATATATATATATATATATATATATATATATATATATATATATATATATATATATATATATATGTCATTGACGCTCGAGATGTCTATCGAGAGCAGCGCATGCGCAATCGGGAAGAGGAAGAAGCCGCGAGAACGACGCCAGCCACCACACGACTCGGACGCCGTTAAAAGCGTATAACAGAGAGCTATGTTTCGATCGTGCTTATTTCGCTCCCACGACCAGTAGAGCGGTGCCACGTCATTTGGCACATCACAGCCGTGTCCCGGAGCTAGTATATCTGCAATTCCATAGTCAACGCCCTTCAAGCAGCAGCCGGAGGACGAAGGATTGCACAGTTCTCTACATCAACGGACACGCGGCTCGGCAACTATTATTTCCTTTTTGTTATCATGTGGCCACAGTTAACATTTAGGCTAGTTGTCGTTATGCCGTATATAAAATAACAAAATCCCGTACTTGTCTTCTCTAACAGTTTTATAATCTAAATAGGCGATTGTATTCAAATTTCTGTAGAAGAAATTTACATCATAACATAAATTGCACAAATATTTGAAGGAGATTTCTACAATGATAAAATACCTTTTAGGAAGATTTCCTAAATTTAGGATGTACTTGTAGTTCGTTTTGTAGAAGATTTCTACAATGTTATTGCCTTCCAGCTCCGAGTCGACATCAACCGAGGTGCTAGGCTTCCCCTGTGGTAACTGACCTGTGAGATTTATATTTATTTAATTTATATGAATTTATATATAATTTACATTTATGTTAATTTATATATTTCGATAGCAATTTGTATGATGTTAAGTGGACTGTATTTCTGCAATAATCTCACAAATCGATCCTTACACATTAGGGGGGGGGGTTATATTAAATTTATATTTATGAAGCCAATCAAACTACAGTATTAAACTACATATATTAGTATATAAAATTGAAGGTGCCTTATCCTATTGTATGGTAGGCTTAGTCCACCAGTTATAACTAGGATGTAGACACCAAATTATCCTTGTGAGAGGCAAGCTTCCATCACCCCAAGTAACTGATGAACCAAGAATAATTTTTGCTTCCTCTTCTTGTTCTTGTCAAAGGGCACTAGCTGTAAAGCCGGAATCCTAATATATGACAGCTATATCAGATGAAACATATATTATTAGATAAGGACCAGGGCTTAATTGCCTGTGTTGAGTCGATCGTTCATGTTCTAACCAGAAATAATCCTATCTAACATAACATTGCTGGCCAATAATGACTTAGATAAGATTTCGGAAAGACACTTCCCTTGTGGTTGTTGACAGCGTGTTGATGATGGTACAACACTAATAGATTTGATCTACAAAACACTTCGTCCAAGAGAAATTATAGGAGCTGAATTTGCTCCAACGACTCTGGTCTTAACAATGTCTGACCTCCCTCACCACACTGACGCTGCTGGCCCTCTTTGTCCAGATGTCAGTAACTGATAGAAGGGTCACATTTACTCTATTTTGATACTGATAATTAGGTTAATTCAAATGAGATGTTTTTATGATGTAATAATTCCAATGACTACTGTATTTAAGAATAATTCCCAACAGAATAGCTGGTGAATTTATAGTACTATGTGGCAATGATATCCCGTTTCCTATTGACGCAAAATTCCACTACAAGCTACATTTTCAATGGGTTAACTTGTGTAAACAACAGCAGCAATATTATCTGCAAATTGCATGTATTATTATTAAATGGTGTCAGGATTTCTGCAATCCCCACCTTCACGTGCAACAATTTGCTCGATTCAACACGTCGTCCGTGGAGCGTGGCAACCGATTACACCTCTCTAGTTTTACAGCTAAGCTGATCATGTTTAACAGTAGTAATAACTCTGTAGTTATAATAGTCTCCCAAAGAGATCATTTATACTAACTCATTGATTTACCATATACTATTCAGTATTCCAGTAGTATATTGAGGTGCATTTAACTCTAATATTATATAATCAACCTTATTTACTTTCATAATTTATTTACTCTGGTGAAGAATCAGCACCAGAATAATGCTAGGGATGCATTATTCTTTTAGCATGTAACCCCCTATTTTTGTGCAGGTTAATTTGACTCCATTTACACAAGAAATAGTTTCACTAAGATCCATAGGACACTAGTTCTTGGCATCAGTTTAATCCATTGTCTCATTTTGTTTTCCAATTTTTCTCAAAAAGTGGAGGTCCTTCACAGTTATCGAATTATTTTATTTTAATTACAAAATATTGGAGTCATTTTCCCCACACAAAAGAATTTGGTCCTTCGAACCTAGATAGATAGCTGAGAATTAAGCTATCCTACACATTAATATAATTAACCATTTACTAACACTATTTATCATGTGTTATTATTCTTAGGCTATTTACCAGTATATTCCCATTATTTACGGCTGTCAGCAGACTGCCCATATTACAGCCTAAAACTCATTAATTATTATCAACATTTCTAATAATACTTTATGTATAAAGTAGCCTTAGTGGGTCATAGCCAATTGCCCACAACCCTTAGACCTATACCTCACACTGAGGTGAGGATTTTTAGGTCACCAGGAGCACTGCTCACAATCTTTACAACAATCCAATATTAACAGCTGCATTAGAATGGCCTCACCATTTAACCATAATTTATCTAGGTGGCTGTTACGAACCCGGATCCAGCGTCCGAGCACGGAGCAGTGACGACCGCGCCATCTGTGGGTCAGCTCCCGAAACCCCCACCAAATGGACGACGACACCTGGTGAGGACAAGGTGTACTGGCCACAAGGGCCAGTTTCCACTCCTGTTCAGCACACAACACCGCCGCTGCTGACCTCTGGTGAGGTGGTGCTCGGACGACAACGCCATCTATGGAGTGGATGCATCAGGCGTTTGTGTCTGAGCCTGTAAGTGAGGTGCTTTAGTATGTCCCAGTTATTGATGACGTGTCTGCTTACAGAGTCGACCTGGGACTGCTGTAAGGGAAGTTGAGTCAGTCTACCCAAGGCAGCCGTCTCCATACCTTATGCTTTGCTGCAGCAGCTGTGAGTCGTCTCCCGGAAGAACACTGTGCTGTTACCCTGCCTGTGAAGTGGCAGTTGAAAGGATCGTCGTACCCGGGACCGACTGCTGGAGACGATTAACCACTGGGGTATTGAGGACAGGAGAGTGATTTGTGGTATCACACGAGGCTCCTGACTAGGGCGCTACCCTAGTATCGCTCGTGGAGTGGCCTGACCAGCGTTGCTGATCCGGAACTTGTGGTTGACGGCCTCCACGGCGGTGCCCCCAGTGGAACTGTGTTTTGGCTGACCTGTGGCCAGGGTAGACTCAGCTTCTCAAAGGATTCGTTGTGAGGCCACGAAAGCACCGAGGACTTGGCACCGAGAGTTTGGATCCAGAGTCTTCAGGAGAAGACGATTGAGTATTTCCCCTGTACAGTGTTAATACCCCTCCCCCTGTGCACTCTTTTATATATTATTTATTTGGTGATGGTAATAATTATAATCTTAAGTTCTTAACTTTCTTTCCCTTCCCCTTTAAGTTACTTGCGTCACGGATCTCATCCCTTGAAAGCCACTACTGGCTTGGGGCCGGATACAACTTCCTCTAATAACATCAGAGTACGAACTCAGTTGCGACCCGAGAGGGCCGTAACAGTGGCAATTATATCCATCCCTCTCGTCAACCAGCCGATATAATTAACCATTTAAAAACTATTATTAGTTCCTTTAAACAAGTCAGTAACTCTGTGGTATTCACATTGGTGGAACCTTGCCAACTGCGAAGTGATAACCGTTGGGGAGCGAGTCCCGAATATTATCAGCGTTCTGCTAAATACATAAACTTTTGGTCAAGAAAAAGAGTGAGATTGGAGGCCACTTATATTCATTTTACAGCCAGACCATATCAACAGGGCATGACCTCAGACGGTGTACATCTGTCAGGAGAGGCCAGGACCCATATGGTCGACAAATTAGTCAATACTATTAATTATCACAAACGGTTGTGGCAAGCAAGTCAAACTTAGTGTTATATATTTATAAAATTTTCACTTGTATTTCTGAGAACAAATATATACAGTATATCAACCAAAAAATCCCAAAAACATAGCACCATATATTACTGCACCATTGCATATATGCCAACCTCTGATGAGGTAGGATATTTAGATTGTAATTGTACTAATGTTTGTACAACTGCAGCCTAAACCATTTAGTCATTCCTAAGTAGGAATTATTTAGCGAGTACTGTACTAGAGAGTGCTGGTGTACATACATATTTAGATTGTGCTGACCCCTGATTTAGGGTGGGATCCAAAACATTTATTGTGTATTTAACATTATTTCGTGTACCCTTTTTTGAGTTCTACTGGATGTTCACTGTTGGATCCAATGGTGATAATTGAGGAGCTTACCGGACGAAATTCCAATAGTGGCATTTGAGTACTACTCAAAATATTAGCTATCCATTGTTAGGTTGGTAAATTAACTTCTAAACGAGGTATTATAGTCTATTCAAATACAATAGGCTATTATATTGATATTGAACTCCATTGAATGAGCCAATATCCCAGTTACATCAGTAACCACTATTTACTATCAGACCAGCCATTAACCAGCAAGATGGAAGTGGCTGACAAAATGAAAATGACCCTTATCGGTCTGAAAGGTCACTTGACCCGACAGATTACCAAGTGTCAAAATCTGTCACAACAGTCACCTGTTGACTACATTGAGTTAGAGGACTTGCTTCAAGTTGCTGAAAGAAGATTCAAACATATTAATCAATATATGAATCTGTACTTGTTAGAACTATACAAAACCTTAATAAGTGAAACTGAACTTGAGGACATTGTAAATAATTTAGCCCAGTACGAAGATGATGTACAGGTTAAACTTCAGCCCTTCAAAAAGCAGATTGCTAAAAGTAAATTAACAACAGCCTTTACTGCACATCCAGATCCTGATGTTAAATTACCTCAGATCAGTATACCCACATTCTCTGATAACGAGAATGAGAGCTGGGATGATTTCTGGAGTAAATTCGTGGATGCAGAAGACCCTAAAACTAACATCCCCAAAACAACCAAGTTCACTTATTTACAAGGCTTGTTACGAAATGAAGCCTTGAAGGTAATCTTTAACATAACATTGACAAGTGATGGTTACGACCTAGCTGTTCAATTGCTTAAGAGCATCTATGATAACAAGGAAAGAACTATTACTATCTTTGTCCAAAAATTGCTGGATTTACCATCTGCTAATTATTCTACAGATTCTCTCCAAACTTTCAGACTAGAGCTAGAGTCTCTACTCAAGGCCTTAAGCCTTAAAGTCCAAATTCAGACTGCTGAATGATTGACAAAGGTAGTTGTAAGGTGCAAATTACAGAGAGAAACATTAGATAAATTGTGTACTATGTACAATAAAACCTCTCTGACCATGAATGAGATAACAGAAGGTTTACATACCCTAGTCGAAAGACAGAGAGCCAACCAAGATGGGAAGAGTGTTTCAAACTTCTCTAACTCTCATCATAAACCCCAACGTACTGCAACTACTGTAGTAAAACTAAATTTCAATAAATCATCTCCGAAATGGAAATCTGGAAATGTAGGTACATACACAGTGAACCCTTTAAACCGGGAGGGGGCTCGTGGTATTGGGGGGGCGCTGTGTTAAGTTGAAGTGGTGCCTGGCTGTGCCAAGGGAGGCTGTGTGGGTGGGGATGGGTCGGAGTGGGAGGGTGTTGTGTGTGGAGTGCCTCGGGGCTCTCTCTTGGGACCTCTGTTGTTTATGATGTATTTGGTTGATTTAGATCCGGGTTTGAGCAGCGATATTTGCGGGGTTGCCAATGATACAAAAATTGGGAGGGAGGGGAGCGCGGGGGGGACTCACTGTTTCTTGGGACGATCTAGAGAGGGTTTTTGAATGGTCAAAAGATTGGCCGATGCAGTTTGGTGCTGATAAGTGTGGTGTTTTGAGGCTAGGTAATGATAATATAATTACAAGATAAGAGTTAGATGGTGTTGAGATTGCGAAGTCAGATTGCGAAAGTGATCTGGGAGTTATGATTAGTAAGAATTAAAAAGCAGAAAATCAATGCATAAATGTTCATAATAAGGCAAATAGGACACTGGGATTTATTAATCGAAGCGTTAGTAACAAGACACCTGGTGTTGTTCTTCAGCTATATCTTGCTCTGGCTGGGCCCCATTTAGATTATCCAGCTCGGCTTTGGTCGCCGTACTATAGAATGGATATAAATTCACTTGAACGTGTCCAGCGTAGGACGACAAAGTTAATTCTCCAAATTAGAAACATGTCATATGAAGAGAGATTAACAAAGCTTAAATTGCATTCACTGGAAAGGTGAAGAGTTAGGGGGGACATGATATAACTTTACAAGTGGATGAATGGACATAACAAAGGGAATATTAATTGGGTATTAAAAGTATTAACACAAGACGGAACATGAACCAATAGGTGTAAATTGAATATGTTTAGATTTAGGAGAGACTTGGGTAAATAATGGTTCAGTAACAGGGTTGTTGATTTGTGGAACCAATTGCCGCGTAACGTGGTAAAGGTGGGGTCCCTCGATTGTTTCAAGCGTGGGTTGGACATGTATATGAGTGGGATTGGGTTATCTTGAGGTTATCTTGAGATGATTTCGGGGCTTTTTAGTGTCCCCGCGGCCCGGTCCTCGACCAGGCCTCCACCCCCAGGAAGCAGCCCGTGACAGCTGACTAACACCCAGGTACCTATTTACTGCTAGGTAACAGGGGCATTCAGGGTGAAAGAAACTTTGCCCATTTGTTTCTGCCTCGTGCGGGAATCGAACCCGCGCCACAGAATTACGAGTCCTGCGCGCTATCCACCAGGCTACGAGGCCCCTACTATGAGGCTGGGTGGTTATAAACAGGAACTGCCTCGTATGGGCTAAAAGGCCTTCTGAAGTTACCTATATTCTTATGTTCTTACGTTTTAATCTTGAGCCTGTCCGGCGCTCAGAGCACACTGGGGGCTCTAATCTCGAGCCCGTCGGTGGCTCATGATTAGCTGAATTAGTGACCATAAAATTGGTGGTTAACGATCCCTAATCGAATTGAATAGACCGTCGTCATCTTGGCGATTAATTCACTCAAATATTTGATATTGTCAGAGCCAACACGGGCGTCTGCCTCCCCCAGCAGGGACCACACGGGCGCCTGCCTCCCCCAGCAGGGACCACACGGGCGTCTGCCTCCCCCAGCAGGGACCACACGGGCGCCTGCCTCCCCCAGCAGGGACCACACGGGCGTCTGCCCCCCCCAGCAGGGACCACACGGGCGCCTGCCTCCCCCAGCAGGGACCACACGGGCGTCTGCCCCCCCCAGCAGGGACCACACGGGCGACTGCCTCCCCCAGCAGGGACCACACGGGCGCCTGCCTCCCCCAGCAGGGACCACACGGGCGCCTGCCTCCCCCAGCAGGGACCACACGGGCGCCTGCCTCCCCCAGCAGGGACCACACGGGCGCCTGCTTCCCCCAGCAGGGACCACACGGGCGCCTGCTTCCCCCAGCAGGGACCACACGGGCGCCTGCCTCCCCCAGCAGGGACCACACGGGCGCCTGCTTCCCCCAGCAGGGACCACACGGGCGCCTGCCTCCCCCAGCAGGGACCACACGGGCGCCTGTCTCCCCCAGCAGGGACCACACGGGCGCCTGCCTCCCCCAGCAGGGACCACACGGGCGCCTGCCTCCCCCAGCAGGGACCACACGGGCGCCTGCCTCCCCCAGCAGGGACCACACGGGCGCCTGTCTCCCCCAGCAGGGACCACACGGGCGCCTGTCTCCCCCAGCAGGGACCACACGGGCGCCTGGCTCCCCCAGCAGGGACCACACGGGCGCCTGCCTCCCCAGCAGGGACCACACGGGCGCCTGCCTCCCCCAGCAGGGACCACACGGGCGCCTGTCTCCCCCAGCAGGGACCACACGGGCGCCTGCCTCCCCCAGCAGGGACCACACGGGCGCCTGCCTCCCCCAGCAGGGACCACACGGGCGCCTGCCTCCCCCAGCAGGGACCACACGGGCGCCTGCCTCCCCCAGCAGGGACCACACGGGCGCCTGCCTCCCCCAGCAGGGACCACACGGGAGCCTGGGGGAGGCAGTCCTGCCCCACAACTACCCAAGACTCTCCTGCCTGCCCCACAACTACCCAAGACTCTCCTGCCTGCCCCACAACTACCCAAGACTCTCCTTCCTGCCCCACAACTACCCAAGACTCTCCTGCCTGCCCCACAACTACCCAAGACTCTCCTGCCTGCCCCACAACTACCCAAGACTCTCCTTCCTGCCCAACAACTACCCAAGACTCTCCTTCCTGCCCCACAACTACCCAAGACTCTCCTGCCTGCCCCACAACTACCCAAGACTCTCCTTCCTGCCCCACAACTACCCAAGACTCTCCTTCCTGCCCAACAACTACCCAAGACTCTCCTTCCTGCCCAACAACTACCCAAGACTCTCCTTCCTGCCCCACAACTACCCAAGACTCTCCTGCCTGCCCCACAACTACCCAAGACTCTCCTTCCTGCCCAACAACTACCCAAGACTCTCCTTCCTGCCCAACAACTACCCAAGACTCTCCTTCCTGCCCCACAACTACCCAAGACTCTCCTGCCTGCCCCACAACTACCCAAGACTCTCCTTCCTGCCCCACAACTACCCAAGACTCTCCTGCCTGCCCCACAACTACCCAAGACTCTCCTGCCTGCCCCACAACTACCCAAGACTCTCCTTCCCGCCCCACAACTACCCAAGACTCTCCTGCCTGCCCCACAACTACCCAAGACTCTCCTGCCTGCCGCACAACTACCCAAGACTCTCCTTCCTGCCCAACAACTACCCAAGACTCTCCTTCCTGCCCAACAACTACCCAAGACTCTCCTTCCTGCCCCACAACTACCCAAGACTCTCCTTCCCTGCCCCACAACTACCCAAGACTCTCCTGCCTGCCCCACAACTACCCAAGACTCTCCTTCCTGCCCCACAACTACCCAAGACTCTCCTGCCTGCCCCACAACTACCCAAGACTCTCCTTCCTGCCCCACAACTACCCAAGACTCTCCTGCCTGCCCCACAACTACCCAAGACTCTCCTTCCTGCCCCACAACTACCCAAGACTCTCCTGCCTGCCCCACAACTACCCAACACTCTCCTTCCCGCCCCACAACTACCCAAGACTCTCCTGCCTGCCCCACAACTACCCAAGACTCTCCTTCCTGCCCCACAACTACCCAAGACTCTCCTTCCTGCCCTACAACTACCCAAGACTCTCCTTCCTGCCCCACAACTACCCAAGACTCTCCTTCCTGCCCCACAACTACCCAAGACTCTCCTGCCTGCCTCACAACTACCCAAGACTCTCCTGCCTGCCCCACAACTACCCAAGACTCTCCTGCCTGCCCCACAACTACCCAAGACTCTCCTGCCCCACAACTACCCAAGACTCTCCTTCCTGCCCCACAACTACCCAAGACTCTCCTGCCCCACAACTACCCAAGACTCTCCTTCCTGCCCCACAACTACCCAACACTCTCCTTCCTGCACCACAACTACCCAAGACTCTCCTTCCTGCCCTACAACTACCCAAGACTCTCCTTCCTGCTCCACAACTACCCAAGACTCTCCTTCCTGCCCTACAACTACCCAAGACTCTCCTTCCTGCCCCACAACTACCCAAGACTCTCCTGCCTGCCCCACAACTACCCAAGACTCTCCTGCCTGCCCTACAACTACCCAAGACTCTCCTTCCTGCCCCACAACTACCCAAGACTCTCCTGCCTGCCCCACAACTACCCAAGACTCTCCTGCCCCACAACTACCCAAGACTCTCCTTCCTGCCCCACAACTACCCAAGACTCTCCTGCCCCACAACTACCCAAGACTCTCCTTCCTGCCCCACAACTACCCAAGACTCTCCTGCCTGCCCCACAACTACCCAAGACTCTCCTTCCTGCCCTACAACTACCCAAGACTCTCCTTCCTGCCCCACAACTACCCAAGACTCTCCTTCCTGCCCCACAACTACCCAAGACTCTCCTGCCTGCCCCACAACTACCCAAGACTCTCCTTCCTGCCCCATAACTACCCAAAACTCTCCTGCCTGCCCCACAACTACCCAAGACTCTCCTTCCTGCCCCACAACTACCCAAGACTCTCCTTCCTGCCCCATAACTACCCAAAACTCTCCTGCCTGCCCCACAACTACCCAACACTCTCCTTCCTGCTCCACAACTACCCAAGACTCTCCTTCCTGCCCCATAACTACCCAACACTCTCCTTCCTGCCCCACAACTACCCAAGACTCTCCTGCCTGCCCTACAACTACCCAAGACTCTCCTTCCTGCCCCACAACTACCCAACACTCTCCTTCCTGCCCCACAACTACCCAAGACTCTCCTGCCTGCCCCACAACTACCCAAGACTCTCCTTCCTGCCCCACAACTACCCAAGACTCTCCTTCCTGCCCCATAACTACCCAAGACTCTCCTGCCTGCCCCACAACTACCAATTTCCCTTCCAATAGAAGGAACAAAATCCAAGATCTGTTCAACGTTGACAAAGAAAAGCAAATTGATATTTGCTTTTCTCTATTTCTTATCTTTATCGTTTTGTGTGACGTTTTTTGTGGTTTGTTTTACTTTGTTTTCACCATTCTTGCTGTTATGACACTTCTTGCATTTCTTTGATTGTTCAGCTGTATTCTTCCTGAATGTGTAGTGTTCATTGTTCTCTAAGAATGCGTAGTGTTCATTGTTCTCTAAGAATGCGTAGTGTTCATTGTTCTCTAAGAATGTTTAGTGTTCATTGTTCTCTGAGAATGTGTAGTGTTCATTGTTCTCTGAGAATGTGTAGTGTTCATTGTTCTCTGAGAATGTGTAGTGTCCATTGTTCACTAAGAATGTGTAGTGTCCATTGTTCTCTAAGAATGTGTAGTGTCCATTGTTCTCTAAGAATGTGTAGTGTTCATTGTTCTCTAAGAATGTTCATTGTTCTCTGAGAATGTTTAGTGTTCATTGTTCTCTGAGAATGTGTAGTGTTCATTGTTCTCTGAGAATGTGTAGTGTCCATTGTTCACTAAGAATGTGTAGTGTCCATTGTTCACTAAGAATGTGTAGTGTCCATTGTTCTCTAAGAATGTGTAGTGTTCATTGTTCTCTAAGAATGTGTAGTGTCCATTGTTCTCTAAGAATGTGTAGTGTTCATTGTTCTCTTAGAATGTGTAGTGTTCATTGTTCTCTGAGAATGTGTAGTGTCCATTGTTCTCTAAGAATGTTCATTGTTCTCTGAGAATGTGTAGTGTTCATTGTTCTCTAAGAATGTGTAGTGTTCATTGTTCTCTAAGAATGTTCATTGTTCTCTGAGAATGTGTAGTGTCCATTGTTCACTAAGAATGTGTAGTGTCCATTGTTCACTAAGAATGTGTAGTGTCCATTGTTCACTAAGAATGTGTAGTGTTCATTCTTCTCTAAGAATGTGTAGTGTTCATTGTTCTCTAAGAATGTTCATTGTTCTCTGAGAATGTGTAGTGTTCATTGTTCTCTAAAAATGTTCATTGTTCTCTGAGAATGTGTAGTGTTCATTGTTCTCTAAAAATGTTCATTGTTCTCTAAGAATGTGTAGTGTTCATTGTCCACTAAGAATGTGTAGTGTTTATTGTTCTCTAAGAATGTTTAGTGTTCATTGTTCTCTAAGAATGTGTAGTGTTCATTGTCCACTAAGAATGTGAAGTGTTCATTGTTCTCTAAGAATGTGTAGTGTTCATTGTTCTCTAAGAATGTGTAGTGTTCATTGTTCTCTAAGAATGTGTAGTGTTCATTGTTCTCTAAGAATGTGTAGTGTTCATTGTTCTCTAAGAATGTGTAGTGTTCATTGTTCTCTAAGGATGCGTAGTGTTCATTGTTCTCTAAGAATGTGTAGTGTTCATTGTTCTCTAAGGATGCGTAGTGTTCATTGTTCTCTAAGAATGTGTAGTGTTCATTGTTCTCTAAGAATGTGTAGTGTTCATTGTTCTCTAAGAATGCGTAGTGTTCATTGCTCTCTAAGGATGCGTAGTGTTCATTGTTCTCTAAGAATGTTAATGGATGTCTGATAATGTCCCTTCACTCCGGTCTTCTAAGTACTACTGAGTACTACTCTTCCCTCTCCTCCTCCGTCTCTCTAATGCTTTACTTTCCTCCTTGGCAACCGCCCTATTCACCCCCCCCCCCCGGGGGAACTCCCCCCTCTCCTCATCCTCTACGCCCCCGAGTTTTTTTTTGTGTGGGGGGGGGGGCGGTGTGCAGTATAGAGGCATAGGTGAAGGGAAGATAAGAGTAGGAAATACAGTGAGAGATATGGAAGCAGGCGACGGGCTCTTGTTATAGATTCAGCTACTGGGAACAAAAAAGTTCCAAGTAGCACGGGCTATGGTGAGCCCGTAGCCCGACGGGCTGTCATAAGTCTACCTTTATCAACCCGACGGCCAGCCCCCGACGGCTCGAGGAGGCCTAAGAGCACTCTAGTTCCTGGCCAGCCGGCCGGCGGGATGTCTCCACCCACTCTCCTCACACGGGAACCTTAGCCGTGTGGCCAAGTTCACCAGGTACTGTGTCCCGGGCAGGGAGGCTCGGGGAGAGGCAGGGAGACTCGGTAGGTAGAGGCAGGGAGGCTCGGTAGGTAGAGGCAGGGAGAGAGAGAAGCAGAGGTAAGGCGGGAATGAGGGAAGGCAGTAAGGGAGGGAGAGAGAGAGGGGAGAGATGGTCGTCTGGCTGCTCATAAAGTGTCCTCAGACTGACTCTTAGGTCTACGGGAGGTTATTAATGACTCTCTTCCTCCACCACAGCCCCCCCCCTCCCTAGTGCACCCCTCTCACCCCTCTCCCTGCCCCATGATAATGTTGACTCTCACCCCTCTCCCCGCCCCATGATAATGTTGACTCTCACCCCTCTCCCTGCCCCATGATAATGTTGACTCTCACCCCTCTCCCTGCCCCATGATAATGTTGTCTCTCACCCCTCTCCCCGCCCCATGATAATGTTGACTCTCACCCCTCTCCCCGCCCCATGATAATGTTGACTCTCACCCCTCTCCCCGCCCCATGATAATGTTGACTCTCACCCCTCTCCCCGCCCCATGATAATGTTGACTCTCACCCCTCTCCCCGCCCCATGATAATGTTGACTCTCACCCCTCTCCCTGCCCCATGATAATGTTGACTCTCACCCCTCTCCCCGCCCCATGATAATGTTGTCTCTCACCCCTCTCCCCGCCCCATGATAATGTTGACTCTCACCCCTCTCCCCGCCCCATGATAATGTTGTCTCTCACCCCTCTCCCCGCCCCATGATAATGTTGACTCTCACCCCTCTCCCCGCCCCATGATAATGTTGACTCTCACCCCTCTCCCCACCCCATGATAATGTCTCTCACCCCTCTCCCCACCCCATGATAATGTTGTCTCTCACCCCTCTCCCTGCCCCATGATAATGTTGTCTCTCACCACTCTCCCCGCCCCATGATAATGTTGACTCTCACCCCTCTCCCCGCCCCATGATAATGTTGACTCTCACCCCTCTCCCTACCCCATGATAATGTTGACTCTCACCCCTCTCCCTACCTCGTGATAATGTCTCTCACCCCTCTCCCCGCCCCATGATAATGACTCTCACCCCTCTCCCCGCCCCATGATAATGTCTCTCACCCCTCTCCCCGCCCCATGAAAACCTGTCCTCCTCTACCTTATGGGAGCCGGTCGGCCGAGCGGACAGCACACTGGACTTGTGATCCTGTGGTCCTGGGTTCGATCCCGGGCACCGGCGAGAAACAATGGGCAGAGTTTCTTTCACCCTATGCCCCTGTTGCCTAGCAGTAAAATAGGTACATGGGTGTTAGTCACCTGTCACGGGCTGCTTCCTGGGGGTGGAGGCCTGGTCGAGGACCGGGCCACGGGGACACTAAAGCCCCGAAATCATCTTAAGATAACCTTGCCTACCCATCCCCTATCTTCAGTAACTCCCTTCCTACTCTCCTCGCAACACACCCCCCCCCCCCTAACTACTTCCTTCGACACAATACCCCCTCCGATACACACACCACACCCCCTTGCTACACCCCTGCCCCCCTTTCCCCTTTTGAAGGTCTTCACATTGCTCAAGTTAATTTCACGATTAGCTGACTCCTCCTCCTTCTTGTTGCTATCACTGCGATGTTTTATCTTGCTCGCACTCCCTCACTCTCCCTCACACACTCTCCCTCACTCTCCCTCACTCTCCCTCACACACTCTCCCTCACTCTCCCTTACATGCTCTCCCTCACACACACTCCCTCACACACACTCCCTCACACACTCTCCCTTACACGCTCTCCCTCACACACTCTCCCTCGCACTCTCCCTCGCACACTCTCCCTCACACTTTCTCCCTCACTCTCCCTCACACACTCTCCCTCGCACACTCTCCCTCGCACACTCTCCCTCACACACTCTCCCTCACTCTCCCTCTCACACACTCCCTCACTCTCCCTCGCACACTCCCTCACACACTCTCCCTCACTCTCCCTCTCACACACTCCCTCACTCTCCCTCGCACACTCCCTCACACACTCTCCCTCACTCTCCCTCAACACTCGCGGGGCACAGAGACAGGGAACACGTGTGGGCCGCGCTGCTCGGAAACATCGTCATAACTCTGGACATAAGAGCGATGCTGAGGAAAGTCATTGTGTAGTTATACACCGACCTGCAAAATAACGGACAGACAATAGCAATTTAGTGGCAGTGTCTGAGTGTGCTAAGTGGACAACCACAATAGGAGTACGACATCTGTGTCACGAGGGAGGAAACTTGGAGCCTGGCAGCGGGGTGGTCAACAACAACAACAATGATGCTTCATACTCACCTAGTGTGTTCTGGTGGTGGAACTGGCCGGTAAGAGCCTCTTGTGTCAATTTAACTGTGTTCAGTGTGCTCCTTAGTATAACTTAGTAGTCTTGGACATAAGCTGAAGAATGTAAAGAATCATGAAATATACAGTTAATTTGGGCATTACTTTTACACCCGGGTGTCATAAGACCACACTGCCCCCTCCCCCACCCCCCTTACCATACACCACCCACCACACACACACACGCGACACACTCACGTCATTGGAAGACAGAAGAGCTAGGGGAGACATGATCACCACATACAAAATTCTCAGGGGGATTGACAGAGTGGCCAAGGATGGATTATTTAACACAGGTGGCACACACACAAGGGGACACAGGTGGAAGCTAAGTACCCAAATGAGTCACAGAGACATTAGAAAGAACTTTTTCAGTGTCAGAGTAGTTAGTAAATGGAATGCACTAAGAAGTGATGTGGTGGATATGATAGAGCCCAGTAGGCTCAGGAATCTGTACATCAGTTGATTGACGGTTGAGAGGCGGGAACAAAGAGCCAGAGCTCAACCCCCGCAAGCAAAATTAGGCGAGTACAATTAGGTGAGTACAAACATACACACACAGTGTGTGCCTGCCACTCTCCATAGTGTATAACAAATCACTGGCAACAGAGGTACTACCAGAAATTTGGAAAGCAGCTAACGTAGTCCCGATATACAAGAAAGGGGATAGACAGGAGGCACTGAACTACAGGCCAGTGTCCCTAACCTGCATACCATGCGAGCTGATGGAGAAGATTGTGCGAAGAAAGCTAGTGGAGCACCTGGAGCGAAGGAACTTTGTAACACAGCATCAACTTGGGTTCAGGGATGGCAGGTCCTGTCTCACAGGGTTACTTGAATTCTACGACCAGGCAACAAAAATCAGACAAGAAAGAGATGGGTGGGCAGACTGCATATTTTTGGATTGCCAGAAAGCCTTTGATACAGTACCACACAAGAGGTTAGTGAAAAAGTTGGAGATGCAGGCAGGAGTGAAAGGGAAGGTACTTCATTGGATAAAGGACTACCTAAGCAACAGGAGATAACGAGTCAGTGTGAGGGGTGAGGTCTCAGATTGGCGAGATGTTACAAGTGGAGTCCCGCAGGTGTCAGTCCTTGGACCTATACTGTTTCTGATATATGTAAATGATCTCCCTGAGGTTATAGACTCGTTTCTCTCAATGTTTGCTGATGATGCAAAAATTATGAGTAGGATTGATTGAGGATGATAGTAAGAGGCTACAAGATGACCTAGACAGACTGAGTGAATGGTCCATCAAAGGGCTGTTGACGTTCAACCCAAGCAAATGCAAAGTAATGAAACTAGGCAGTGGAAACAGGAGGCCAGACACAGGATACAGAATAGGAGATGAAGTACTTAATGAAACTGACAGAGAGAAAAATCTAGGAGTTGATATCACACCAAACCTGTCTCCTGAAGCTCACATAAAATGAATAACGTCTGTGGCATATGCGAGGCTGGCTAACATCAGAACAGCGTTCAGGAACCTGTGTAAGGAATGATTCAGAATCTTGTACACCACATATGTAAGACCAATCCTGGAGTATGCGACCCCAGCATGGAGCCCGTACCTTGTCAATCACAAGACGAAACTGGAAAAAGTTCAAAGGTATGCTACTAGACTAGTCCCAGAACTAAGAGGCATGAGTTACGAGGAAAGGCTGCTGGAAATGCACCTTACGACACTGGAGGACAGACGAGTAAGGGAGACATGATCACAACCTACAAAATCCTCAGGGGAATCGACCGGGTAAACAAGGATAAACTATTTAACACTGGTGGGACACGAACAAGGGGACACAGGTGGAAACTGAGTACTTACATGAGCCACAGGGACGTTAGAAGGAACTTTTTCAGTGTCAGAGTTGTTAATGGATGGAATGCATTAGGCAGTGATGTGGTGGAGGCTGACTCCATTCATAGTTTCAAATGTAGATATGATAGAGCCCAATAGGCTCAGGAATCTGTACACCAGTTGATTGACAGTTGAGAGGCAGGACCAAAGAGCCAGAGCTCAACCCCCGCAAGCACAATTAGGTAAGTACAATTAGGTAAGTACAAGAGCACACGCACGCATACGCACAAGCACACTCCCCATCCTCCCACTAACACCTTCCTCTTTCCTCCTATCCCACAAACTCTCCCTCTCCCTCCCCCTCTGTCTCTAGTTATCTCCTCCCCCCTCCTCTCTCTCTCGTCCTTTTTTCTCTCTCCCTTCTCTCTCTCTCTCTCTCTCTCTCTCTCTCTCTCTCTCTCTCTCTCTCTCTCTCTCTCTCTCTCTCTCTCTCTCTCTCTCTCTCTCTCTCTCTCTCTCCCTTCTCTCCCTCTTTCCCTATCACTCTCTCGCTCTCTCATCTCTCTCATAGGGAAAATAACATGATAGGGAGACAAACTCGGGGAGACAAACACAGGGAGACAAAAATGGCAGGAACAAACTCAGAGGGAGGGAAGGGACAGGATGCCTGGATTAGGGAAACAACCGAACATATGTGGAGTCAATTCATGGAAAACCCGAGGGAAATGAGTGTGAAAGTAACCAACCTGCAGGATGAGTTGAAGGCATCGCAGGAGGAAATAAGAAGCCTGAAAGAGAATCCTACTCAATACCAGACACAAACCACCCCATTAGGGAGATGGTAATGTTCCTGTAGAGGGGACTTCTACAATGCAACCCCCATTTGCAGACTTGTTTAAAAAGAACCCTGTTGCTAGGCCTGCAGTAAGGGAAGTTACCTTGGAAGTGGCCTCTTCTTAGGAAGCAGCTAGATTTACGTAATAGCGGCTGATAGAGCGAAAAAGAGCAGTAGTAGAAGCAGTAGGCATTAAAGAGCAAACAGGGACCAGTCCAGCGGAGTGGAGAGACAAGGACAAAAACATAGTTAATGAGATCAATAAAGTGGTAAAGATGGAGAGGGCTGACCAGAGTATTGAAAAGGTTTTCAGGCTTGGACGGTATAACAAGGACTGAGACCGATTGATAAAGGTGGTATTTATGAGCGAGAACACAAAAGAGAACCTGTTTGCAAGGAAGAGCGGGTTAGTAAATGTACTGTATTTCAAAAACGTATTTCTGCAGACGGATATGACAAGGGACTAGATAATGAAGGCAGCAGCCTTGAGGATGGAGCCCAGTGAGAAAGAGAGGAACAGGGAACCACATCCTTGAAACTTACAATCACAGAGGGGAGTGGAGAACCCTCCACAAGCAGTTCAACACAATGAGAGGCTCACCCCCCCCCCCACCCGCCTTCCATCCAATAGAAGTCCTACCTGCCCCAACCCCTGCCAGCCCCCACGCTAAGTGCCCACCTAGGCCACAGGACCTCCCCCACCAAGCCTCTCTTCTCCTCACCCCCAAAGCCCTCTGTTCTCCCCCACCCCCTAAACTCTTCTCCCCCACTCCCCTAAAAACTCCCTTCTTGCTCACCCCCCTAAGCCCTCCCTGCCCACCCCCAACCCCCTCCCTTCCTCCAAGCCCTCCTTCTTATGCCCCCCTCCTCTCCCAACCCCCCTATGCCCTCCCTTCTCCCATATTCCCCAAGCCTCCCCCTCCCACCCACCCCCCAAGCCTCCCCCTATCCTCCTCCCAAGCTTTCCCCTCTCCCCCACCTTCCAAGCCCTCCCTTTTCCCGTACCCCCTCCCCCAAGCCTCCCCTTCTCTCTCCAAGTCTCCCCCTCTCACCCAACCTCCCCAACCCTCCTGCCTATCATCCCCCCCCAAGCTTTCCCCTCTCCGGCACCCTCCAAGCCCTCTCTTCTTCCCCACCCCCCAAAGTCTTCCCACGGCTCCCAGCCCCCCCCCCCACCCCCTTCAAACCCCAGATCTGCCAGGTCCACCGTCCACCCTTCCTGATTGTTGCCGCCGAAGGCGGCTAGTAGCGCAAAAGCATTACAGAGGGCACAAAAGGTCTTTATCAGACCTCATCTTAGATTATTACATAAACAATTTCTTCAATCCTTCACACCTTATAGATACAATGTCAGCTAGTTACAGAGAAAGTGCTATTACAAGAGCTACATATTTACAGTAAGTCATCATACATTAATGGTAGGTCTTATCGCTAATACATAATAGTTTGGCCAATGGGGATATTACAGAGTCATAGGGAAGCTTCTGTTTATTATTAGTCCTGACAATACACTACTTGTTTCTGAATCTCATATGTCGTTCATCTACTGGAAGCAAAATGTGGGTAGAGTGCAAGGATTTCAGGTAATTTATCCATGGTAATAAGATAGGTTGCCATATCATACAGAGTGAGCTTAGATTTATCTCTAAAAGGCTCAATTTTACAACAATCCAAGATATAGTGTTCGAGTGTGTGTCCCTGCCTATGTCCACACACTTCACACTTTACTTCATCTAGAACCCTATAAAAGCCGAACTGCCAGAGATACTTGTAGCCAAGTCTTATACGAGCTGTGACAACATCTGTTAGTCTACTGACTTTGTTACTTGCCCCATACACATGTTTCCACCCTTCCTAAGCCCTCCCATCCTGGACCCTCCCTGTTTCCCTGCTTCAGTGGAGTCAACAGAAACCGAGGAAGGACAGAAGAGAGTCAGTTTCAAGGTGATGTACTCAAACATAAACGAGATTACATGCAAAACAAGTGAACTAAGAAAAAGCACAAGAAGTGAACCCAGATGCAATTGGACTCACAAAAACAAAACTCTCAGGAATCATAATGAATGCATTGTTTCCCCAGGAGTACACTGTAATAAGAAATGAGAGGGAAGGAAGGGGAGGAGTCAGAGTGTAACTTTCTACTAATGAGAAAGGAATGGAGTTCCAAGGAGATTGTTATCCTGGGCTGCGAGGGATTTAGAGACTACATAACAGGCACCATGATAATGGGAGAACCAAGAGTAGAAGTATCAGTGATATATAACCCTCCACCAAATGACACAAGTCCCAGGCAAGAGTATGACAACAGCAACATGTCAGTTAACACTATAATTGAGAGGGCAGCCTCTGCTGCCTGTAGAAATAGATCCCATCAGCTCATCATGGGGGATTTCAATCACGGAAGGCTGGGAGAACAAGGAACCGCATGGCGGTGAGGTTACATGGAGAGCTAAACTATTGGAGGTGGCGACAAGAAACTTTTTAAGCGAGAATGTCAGGGAACCCACAAGAATGAGAGGAAACAATGAACCAGCGAGACTCGACCTAGTCTTCACTATGAATGACTCGGACATAAGGGAAATCGGTTTCGAGGTCCCAGTAGGAATGAGCGAAAACAATGTATCGGGACAAACAAGGGTTATTGAACTCAAGGAGGGGAACTGAAAACAAAAGGCTGGCATTCTGAAATGGAAACTATGAGGAAATAAGAAAATTCCTAACAGATATAACATGGTATTATATTGTTGTGGTCGTCTGCTCCTTACTGACAACCAACCAAAATCTTGTAGTACTTGTATTTTGATCAGGAGATCACCCTTCTTGCTCTTGGAGAGGGGCTCAGCGTCACACATTTAGGGGGGTGCTGCTCCAACACTGGCCTCATTGTCACGTGCACACACCCAATTCAAGCTGCTGTGACTCCCCACTCTCTCCTTGGTTGGTATGATATCCTCAATCCCTCTTAACTTATAATTCTGCACCACCCTGTCCACAGCTGTGGTTCTTTCTCTCTCTCTCTCTTTTTTCTGCTTTCTGGGAAGCCTCACTAGGACAAGGGCAAACACCTGTTCATTATATCCATTTAATGGACAAAGAACATATACAACACACATACAAGATATAATAATGACTCCAACACTATGCTATTATAAACAGGTTGCAATCCAATACCATCAGGACTATCAGCTGCTTATGCCAAGTAGTAGCCCAACTCCTGACTTGCCACTTAAGTTACCAACCTCACCAAGAGGGTTAAATCTTATAATACAATATGACACTATCAGCCCTAGAATATATAAAAATATATACGAGGAATTCAGCCAATGGCTGTAACACTATAAACATCAGTATAAATATTCCTTGATAAACCAAATGACCAATCACCCACCTTTCACTGCACCTTGCACCCCAATGGCACTCAAGCACACTACCAACTCTCTACAAGTAGTCAATAAGAACTTCCCCTCTACATCTAGAAGTTCACTACCCTGAACATCTTCAACTTTTTCTAGGATTATCTACCAGGCTCCTCTACAGCTCTTCCAGGCTGCTGTACCATGAAGTTTCCCTGAACAGCAATGATGTTTCACCACCGGTACTACAGAAGCACGTGACTCTCCTCTTCACTGCTTCTCCTAACACAGCTTGAGGTCCGACTCCCCACTGTGGGGCTACTCTTCCTCAGAGTACACTGTTCCTTCATCTGCCTTGGAGTTTTATTCACTAACTCCCTTTACTGGCTTCGAAGTTCTCTCAGCAACTCCTTCCCCAGACAAACCTGCAACCCATTGACACACCAATAAAGATGTTCCCCTACAAACACATAATTAAAATAAACTACACAATAAATGTCTCCATTCAACATATCCCTGATTCCTGCGTGCCGTGAGGTGACTCCCCCACGCCCAGGCGAGTCTATTCTCCACTTCCCGGTGGCAGTCCGTCTGCCCGGGAGATTGCCAGGCATCGGCTGGTAAGTTGCCTTCAAGTGCTCGGCGAGAGAGGACGCGCTGCTCGTCCCTTCAGCTGTCTCCCTCATGTCTATTCTCTCATTTAGGCTTTCTGCCTTAACAAAATATGCATAATATATCGTGATGACCAGACCACACACTAGAATGTGAAGGGACGACGCGTTTCGGTCCGTCCTGGACCATTCTCAAGTCGATTTCATAATATATCAATAAACACTTGCTACAGTCGCTGGGCACACGACCAACTACAGGCAATCACTGTTAACTGGTTAAAATGGGCTTACCACAGAATTTGATTCACTCGCTGACGCTCACTGGCTGTGTGGTGACACAGGGCGCCCTTAGGCTGCTCACAGAACTGCTTTAAAAACTGCTCCACACTCCTTCTGCAGTTCAGGACTTAAGCTGACATGTCTCCAGACTTATTCCTCAATCGAAACGTCCTTCTACTTCCTTCTTCTTGAAGGTATAATCAATCAGGGGCTTCTCTTCAGCAGGGGCTCAACTGAGCGCGATCTACCCTCACGATTTCTGCAATTCGAGTGAGGTTAAGACCCCTCTGAAAGCGAGTCTCATGCCTCCAGCAAATTCTCTACGTCTCATGTCAAGTCATTTACTTACGTTCTTATTCACTGCCCATACTTTTAAACTATTTGTCAAATCTAGCCAAGTGTATAACATATATCTCCAGTCTATATTTGTTTGACCTCTTAGGTCAGGTCTGGCAGAATAACTCTCAGAGGGCAGACTCGTTTCTCCTGCAGCCTGAGATCATAGCACATGGGAAACAGAGCTCAGGGAAAAGACGGCCCAAGACATGATGGACTTCATCACACATAGTGTAAGAAGGCAGCAAAAAAGTTTGACCCGGTCCAAAAGGAAAACAACGAAATGCAGATGCGAAATCGTGGGTTAATCAGAGATGTAGGCTAGCAAAGCAGCAAAGTAAAAGTGTGTGGAGAAACTGTAGAAATAACAGGACATTTGAGAGCAGATAAAGATACCCGAGTGCCAGGAATGAATATGTCAGGTTGAGAAGAGAGGCAGAAGGGCAATACGAAGAAGACATCACAAGGAAGGCAAAGACTCAGCCTAAATTGCTGCACAGCCACATCAGGAGAAAAACAACAGGTAATGAAATTTAGGATAAGGGCAGACAGCTTCACTACAAGCGACAAGGAAGTGTGCGAGGAATTGAATAAGAAATTCCAGAAGGTCTTCACATTAGAGCAAAGAGAAGTTCCAGAAATAAGAGAAGGAATAGTTAACCAGGCACCACTAGAAGAGTTTGAGATTACCAGTCGGGATGTAAGGAAACTTTCTGTAGAGTTGCATGTGACAAAGGCTATAGGCCCAGATGGAATCTCCCCTTGGATACTAAAGGAAGGAGCCGAAGCACTGTGCTTGCCATTCTCCATAGTGTATAACAAATCACTTGTAACAGGGGACTATACCAAGAATTTGGAAGGCGGCAAATGTAGTCCCGATATACAAGGAGGGGGCAAGATAGGAGGCACTATACCAGTGTCGCTAACCTGCATACCATGCAAGCTGATGGAGAAGATTGTGCGAAGAAAGCTAGTGGAGCATCTGGAGCGAAAGAACTTTGTAACACAGCATCAACATGGGTTCAGTGATGGCAAGTCCTGCCTCAGAGGATTAATTGAATTCTACGATCAGGCATGAAAGAGAGGGGTGGGCAAACTGCATATTTTTGGATTGTCAGAAAGCCTTTGACACAGTACCACAAAAGAGGCTAATGCAAAAGCTGGAGATGCAGGCAGGAGTGAGAGGGAAGGTACTCCATTGGATAAGGGAGTACCTAAGCAGTAGAAGACAGCGCGTCACTGTGAAGGGGTGAGGTCTCAGTTTGGCGAGGCGTCAGCAGTGGTGTCCCGCAGGTTTCAATCCTTGGACCGATAGTGTTTCTGATATATGTAAATGATCTCCCAGAGGTATAGAATTGTTATAGGGGGTATATAATTGTTCCTCTCATCCTTTGGTGATGATGCAAATAGGTTGAGGAGGATTAAAACAGAGGAAGATAGTATGAGGCTACAAGATGACCTAGACAGACTGCATGAATGGTACAACAAATGCTTCAAAAGTTCAACCCGAGTAAATGTAAAGTAAGGAAACTAGACGCTGGAAACAGGAGGCCAGACACAGGATACAGAATTGGAGATGAAGTACTTAATGAAATGGACAGAGAAAGATGTAGGAGTTGATATCACACCAAACCTGTCTCCTGAAGCCCACATAAAAAGAATTATATCTGCAGCATATGCGAGGCTGGCTAACATCAGAACAGCCTTCAGGAACCTGTGTAAGGAATTATTCAGGACCTTGTGCTCCGCATATGCAAGACCAATCCTGAAGTATGCGGCCCCAGATTGGAACCCGTACCTTGTCAAGCACAAGACAAAGCTTGAAAATGTTCAGAGGTATGCCACTAGACTAGTCCCAGAATTAAGAGGCATGAGTTACGAGGTAAGGCCATGTGAAATGCACCTCACGACACTGGAAGACAGAGGAGTAAGGGGAGATATGATCACTACCTACAAAATTTTCAGAGGAATTGACAGGGTAGATAAAGAAACTGGAGACTGACTACCCAAATGAGCCACAGGGACGTTAGAAAGAGCTTTTTCAGTGTCAGAGTAGTTATGAGATGGAATGCATTAGGCAGTGATGTGGTGGAGGCTGACTCCATACACAGTTTCAAATGTAGATATGATACAGCCCAGTAGGCTCAGGAATCTGTACATCAATTGATAGACAGTTGAGAGGCGGGACCAAAGAGCCAGAGGTCAACCCCTGCAAGCACAATTAGGTAAGTACAAGAGCACACGCCCCATCCTCCCACTAACACCCCTTCTTCCCCCTAAGTAACTAAAAATCACAATATCACAATATCTCTCTCTCTCTCTCTCTCTCTCTCTCTCTCTCTCTCTCTCTCTCTCTCTCTCTCTCTCTCTCTCTCTCTCTCTCTCTCTCTCTCTCTCTCTCTCTCTCTACATCTCTCTCTGTACATCTCTCTCTGTACATCTCTCTCTCTCTGTACATCTCTCTCTCTCTCTCTCTCTCTCTCTCTCTCTCTCTCTCTCTCTCTCTCTCTCTCTCTCTCTCTCTCTCTCTCCCCTCTCTCTCTCCCCCCCCCTCTCTCTCTCTCCCCTCTCTCTCTCTCTCCCCTCTCTCTCTCCCCCCCCTCTCTCTCTCCCCCCCCCTTCTCTCTCCCCCCCCTCTCTCTCCCCCCCCCCTCTCTCTCTCCCCCTTTCTCTCTCTCCCCCCCCTCTCTCTCTCCCCCCCTTTCTCTCTCTCCCCCCCCCTCTCTCTCTCCCCCCCTCTCTCTCTCTCCCCCCCCCACCCCAAGAGTTGAGGACTGCAAAAGGTGATATCGCCTCCATATGTCACCTCCGTGAACATAAAACGTCATTAATTAGATGGACGGTACACTGGATGACTCTGGGATAACACTCATTCACAGAGGTCACTGTGACTTGCAGCCACAACCTAGATGGCGCTGATCTTGCTATGCCACCCACCTGAGGTCATCCACATCGACCTCCACTTCTAACTAGGGCAGGAAACTGGAGCCTTCCATCGATATTACGCCACCACCAACAGATGGCGTTGTCTACATAGCGCCCAATACTAGGGGAGATTGAGTGCAGACCCAAAGATGGCGCTCAAATTCCCACTCTACACTCCGACGATGGTGTCGATACCGTAAAACTCTCCCACACACTCTCCCACACACTCCCTGAGACACTCTCCCTCACACTCTCCCACACACTCTCCCTCACACTCTCCCTCACACTCCCTCACACTCTCCCACACACTCTCCCTCACACTCTCCCTCACACTCCCTCACACTCTCCCTCACACTCTCCCACACACTCTCCCTCACACTCTCCCTCACACTCTCCCTCACACTCTCCCTCACACTCTCCCTCAGACACTCTCCCTCACACTCTCCCACACACTCTCCCTCACACTCTCCCTCACACTCTCCTTCACACTCTCCCTCACACTCCCTCACACTCTCCCACACACTCTCCCTCACACTCTCCCTCACACTCACCATTAATCAGTCAACCTCCTGGTCGCAAATCAATACAAACGTCACTGTTTGATGGGACTTGGTGACCATGACCGCGTGCGTGCGCGTGCGTGTGCGCGCTCCAGTGTTTTCTTGCAGGTTTCTGAGAGGGAGTGAAGAGGCAGGTGTGTGGAGGGTAGAGGCAGGTGTGTGGAGGGTAGAGGCAGGTGTGTGGAGGGTAGAGGCAGGTGTGTGGAGGGTAGAGACAGGTGTGTGGAGGGTAGAGGCAGGTGTGTGGAGGGTAGAGGCAGGTGTGTGGAGGGTAGAGGCAGGTGTGTGGAGGGTAGAGGCAGGTGTGTGGAGGGTAGAGGCAGATGTGAGGAGGGTAGAGGCAGGTGTGTGGAGGGTAGAGGCAGGTGTGTGGAGGGTAGAGGCAGGTGTGAGGAGGGTAGAGGCAGGTGTGTGGAGGGTAGAGGCAGGTGTGAGGAGGGTAGAGGCAGGTGTGAGGAGGGTAGAGGCAGGTGTGTGGAGGGTAGAGGCAGGTGTGAGGAGGGTAGAGGCAGGTGTGTGGAGGGTAGAGGCAGGTGTGTGGAGGGTAGAGGCAGGTGTGAGGAGGGTAGAGGCAGGTGTGAGGAGGGTAGAGGCAGGTGTGTGGAGGGTAGAGGCAGGTGTGTGGAGGGTAGAGGCAGGTGTGTGGAGGGTAGAGGCAGGTGTGAGGAGGGTAGAGGCAGGTGTGAGGAGGGTAGAGGCAGGTGTGTGGAGGGTAGAGGCAGGTGTGTGGAGGGTAGAGGCAGGTGTGTGGAGGGTAGAGGCAGGTGTGTGGAGGGTAGAGGCAGGTGTGAGGAGGGTAGAGGCAGGTGTGAGGAGGGTAGAGGCAGGTGTGTGGAGGGTAGAGGCAGGTGTGTGGAGGGTAGAGGCAGGTGTGAGGAGGGTAGAGGCAGGTGTGAGGAGGGTAGAGGCAGGTGTGTGGAGGGTAGAGGCAGGTGTGTGGAGGGTAGAGGCAGGTGTGAGGAGGGTAGAGGCAGGTGTGTGGAGGGTAGAGGCAGGTGTGAGGAGGGTAGACGCAGGTGTGTGGAGGGTAGAGGCAGGTGTGTGGAGGGTAGAGGCAGGTGTGTGGAGGGTAGAGGCAGGTGTGTGGAGGATAGAGGCAGGTGTGTGGAGGGTAGAGGCAGGTGTGAGGAGGGTAGAGGCAGGTGTGTGGAGGGTAGAGGCAGGTGTGAGAAGGGTAGAGGCAGGTGTGTGGAGGGTAGAGGCAGGTGTGTGGAGGGTAGAGGCAGGTGTGTGGAGGGTAGAGGCAGGTGTGTGGAGGGTAGAGGCAGGTGTGTGGAGGGTAGAGGCAGGTGTGTGGAGGGTAGAGGCAGGTGTGTGGAGGGTAGAGGCAGGTGTATGGAGGGTAGAGGCAGGTGTGTGGAGGGTAGAGGCAGGTGTGTGGAGGGTAGAGGCAGGTGTGAGGACGGTAGAGGCAGGTGTGTGGAGGGTAGAGGCAGGTGTGAGGAGGGTAGAGGCAGGTGTGAGGAGGGTAGAGGCAGATGTGAGGAGGGTAGAGGCAGGTGTGAGGAGGGTAGAGGCAGATGTGAGGAGGGTAGAGGCAGGTGTGAGGAGGGTAGAGACAGGTGTGTGGAGGGTAGAGGCAGGTGTGAGGACAGTAGAGGCAGGTGTGTGGAGAGTAGAGGCAGGTGTGTGGAGGGTAGAGGCAGGTGTGTGGAGGGTAGAGGCAGATGTGTGGAGGGTAGAGGCAGATGTGAGGAGGGTAGAGGCAGGTGTGAGGACAGTAGAGGCTGGTGTGTGGAGAGTAGAGGCAGGTGTGAGGACAGTAGAGGCAGGTGTGTGGAGGGTAGAGGCAGGTGTGAGGAGGGTAGAGGCAGGTGTGGTCAGGTCACCACCACCAGGTGTGACTGGGGGAGGATATCACCCATATAGTTCAAGACAACAACATTAAGCTCGCCAGAAAGGTTATCACAACACTGTGATAACAACAGTAATATCTATACGGTTGTGTTGAAATAATCAACAATGGCCACAGTCGTGTCTTGTATGAAGTGCAACAAAAATGTAGAATGTTCAAACTATATATATTGTCAATTGTGTAAAGCAGTTCAACACACAAAAGATCTCACACTAACAGCAACTTTAAGGGAAAGATAGATGATCAATACCTCGTTATTCTGAGATTGGAAGGAGGATACTAACCTCTTTCTGAAAATAGTAAATTTGTTGAAAAATACTTCCACCGTAGAAGAAAGAGAGCACTTCGTTACTGCAAGCTCAGATATTGCTGAGAAGTACAGAGGGGAAGTAGAGGCGGTCCAGGTATGTGGAGACACGAGTGGACTACACAACACACAGTGGTGGAGGGCACTGATGAGTGGCACTGATGAACACAGTGCCACCACAGACCCAGACTCAACACCTGACACAACACACAAGAAAGAGCAACAACAGACGTCCGCACGATCCCCTCTTGCATCTATCAACAAGGAGCCAACACACAGCGTAGTGGAGATAAACAATGACAATACAAGTATGAACGCGGAACGTGTCAATGTTATGCACGAGGAGAGTGTTAATATGGGCCGTCAGGAAGAACAACAGGGACACGCATATACAATCACCCAAGACAATGCAGAAATACCCCTAAATACAGGAACGTGTCGCTCTAATAACTGTAAATTCCTCCACCCGAAACTGTGTACAAATTCGCTAACCAATAAAAGAATGTTTTAACAATGCCCAGAGTTTTATATCAAAGGAACAAAGCGAATAAAATCAGAAGAACGCCATTATGAATACAGCAACCCATACATACCAGGCGGATATTATAGCAAGAGAAAGAGAAAAAGAATAACAAGAAATGTCCAAACTGCACCGTCAACTCGGTCAGATGCTGAACAGGACACAGATAATGAGGCAGCCTCACCAGAACCACAGATACCATCACCAAGTTCAATACCCTAACACCTCAACAACTACCACAACATCTTTCATGTGTGTCAACAAACAAGGTATCAACACAGGCAACACAAAGTCCACTTTATAACTGGCCTCTTAAATGAGGCAAACGGTCGCAGCTTAAACTCACACTCACACTAAGGGCCATTATGACGGTGAACTATGGTTACCGGGGTACAATGTTTTCAGATGTGACAGGAAACACAGGCTACAGGGAGGGGGTCAGCTACAGGCTACAGGGTGGGGTCAGCTACAGGCTACAGGGTGGGGTCAGCTACAGGCTACAGGGTGGGCTCAGCTATAGGCTACAGGGTGGGCTCAGCTATAGGCTACAGGGTGGGGTCAGCTACAGGCTACAGGGTGGGGTCAGCTATAGGCTACAGGGTGGGGTCAGCTATAGGCTACAGGGTGGGGTCAGCTACAGGGTGGGGTCAGCTATAGGCTACAGGGTGGGGTCAGCTATAGGCTACAGGGTGGGGTCAGCTGTAGGCTACAGGATGGGGTCAGCTACAGGCTACAGGGTGGGGTCAGCTATAGGCTACAGGGTGAGGTCAGCTATAGGCTACAGGGTGGGGTCAGCTACAGGCTACAGGGTGGGGTCAGTGTTACGAACTCGGATCCAGCGTCCGAGCACGGAGCAGTGACGACCGCGCCATCTGTGGGTCAGCTCCCGAAACCCCCACCAAATGGACGACGACACCTGGTGAGGACGACGTGTACTGGCTACGAGGGCCAGTTTCCAGTCCCGTTCAGCGCTCAACACAGCCGCTGCTGACCTCTGGTGAGGTGGTACTCAGACTACAACGCCATCTATGGAGTGGATATGGCGGGCGTTTGTGTCTGAGCCTGTAAGTGAGGTGCTTTAGTGTCCCTGTTATTGATGACGTGTCTGCTTACAGAGTCGACCTGGGACTGCTGTGATGGAAGTTGAGTCAGTCTACCCAAGGCAGCCGTCCCCATACCTTGTGCTTTGCTGTAGCAGCTGTGAGTCGCCTCCCGGAAGAACACTGTGGTGTTACCCTGCCAGTGGAGTGGCAGTAGAAGGATTGTCTTACCCGGGACCGACTGCTGGAGACGATTATCCACTGGGGTATTGAGGACAGGAGAGTGATTTGTGGTATCACACGAGGCTCCTGACTAGGGCACTACCCTAGTATCGTTCGTGGAGTGGCCTGACCAGCGTGGCTGATCCAGAACCTGCCAGCAGACCTGCTGAACTTGTGGTTGACGGCCTCCACGGCGGTGCCCCCAGTGGACCTGTGTTTTGGCTGGCCTGTGTTTGGGGTAGACTCAGCTTGGTCGAAGGATTCGTCAAGAGACCACGAAAGCACCGAGGACCCTGCACCGAGAAACTTGGATCCAGAGTCTTCAGGAGAAGACGATTGTGTATTTCCCCTGTACAGTGTTAATACCCCTCCCCCTGTGCACTCTTTTATATATTATTTATTTGGTGATGGTAAATTATAGTCTTAAGTTCTTAACTTTCTTTCCCTTCTCCCTTTAAGTTTCTTGCGTCACGGATCTCATTCCTTGAAAGTCACTACTGGCTTGGGGCCGGATACTACTTCCTCTAATAACATCAGAGTAAGAACCCCGTTGCGACCCGAGAGGGCCGTAACAGTCAGCTATAGGCTACAGGGTGGGGTCAGCTATAGGCTACAAGGTGGGGTCAGCTACAGGCTACAGGGTGGGGTCAGCTACAGGCTACAGGGTGGGGTCAGCTACAGTCTACTGGGTGGGGTCAGCTACAGGCTGCAGGGTGGGGTCAGCTACAGTCTGCTGGGTGGGGTCAGCTACAGGCTACAGGGTGGGGTCAGCTACAGGCTACAGGGTGGGGTCAGCTACAGGCTACAGGGTGGGGTCAGCTACAGTCTACTGGGTGGGGTCAGCTACAGGCTACAGGGTGGGGTCAGCTACAGTCTGCTGAGTGGGGTCAGCTACAGGCTACAGGGTGGGGTCAGCTACAGTCTACTGGGTGGGGTCAGCTACAGGCGACAGGGTGGGGTCAGCTACAGTCTACTGGGTGGGGTCAGCTACAGGCTACAGGGTGGGGTCAGCGACAGGGAGGGGTCAGCTACAGACTACAGGGTGGGGTCAGCTACAGGCTACAGGGTGGGGTCAGCGACAGGGAGGGGTCAGCTACAGGGTGGGGTCAGCTACAGGCTACACGCTGGGGCCAGCTACAGGCTACAGGGTGGGTTCAGCTACAGACTACAGGGTGGGGTCAGCTACAGGCTACAGGGTGGGGTCAGCTACAGGCTACAGGGTGGGGTCAGCTAGAGGCTACAGGGAGGGGTCAGCTACAGGCTACAGGGAGGGGTCAGCTACAGGCTACAGGGAGGGGTCAGCTACAGGCTACAGGGTGGGGTCAGCTAGAGGCTTCACGGCGAGGCCAGCTACAGGCTACAGGGTGGGGTCAGCTACAGGCTACAGGGTGGGGTCAGCTACAGGCTACAGGGTGGGGTCAGCTACAGGCTACAGGGTGGGGTCAGCTAGAGGCTACAGGGAGGGGTCAGCTACAGGCTACAGGGAGGGGTCAGCTACAGGCTACAGGGAGGGGTCAGCTACAGGCTACAGGGTGGGGTCAGCTAGAGGCTTCACGGCGAGGCCAGCTACAGGCTACAGGGTGGGGTCAGCTACAGGCTACAGGGTGGGGTCAGCTACAGGCTACAGGGTGGTGTCAGCTACAGGCTACAGGGTGGGGTCAGCTACAGGCTACAGGGTGGGGTCAGCTACAGGTTAGAGGGAGGGGTCAGCTACAGGCTACAGGGAAGGGTCAGCTACAGGCTACAGGGTTGGGTCAGCTACAGGTTACAAGGAGAAGTCAGCTACAGGCTACAGAGTGGGGTCAGCTACAGTTTACAGAGTGGGGTCAGCTACAGGCTACATGCTATAGAGTGGGGTTAACTAAAGCTGCAGGGTGGGGTCAGCTTCAGACTACAGGGTGGGGTCAGCTACAGGCTACAGGGTGGGGTCAGCTATAGGCTACAGGGTGGTGTCAGCTACAGGCTACAGGGTGGGGTCAGCTACAGGTTACAAGGAGAACTCACCTACAGGCTACAGAGTGGGGTCACCTACAGGCTACAGAGTGGGGTCAGCTACAGGCTACAGGGTGGGGTCAGCTACAGGCTACAGGGTGGGGTCAGCTACAGGCTACAGGGTGGGGTCAGCTACAGGCTACAGGGTGGGGTCAGCAACATGTTGGGGTCAGCAACATGTTGGGGTCAGCTATAGGCTACAGGGTGGGGTCAGCTACATGTTGGGGTCAGCTACAGGCTACAGGGTGGGGTCAGCTACAGGCTACAGGGTGGGGTCAGCTACAGGGTTGGGTCAGCTACAGGCTACAGGGTGGGGTCAGCTACACGCTACAGTGAGGGGTCAGCTAGAGGCTACAGGGAGGGGTCAGCTACAGGCTACAGGGAGGGGTCAGCTACAGGCTACAGGGAGGGGTCAGCTACAGGCTACAGGGTGGGGTCAGCTAGAGGCTTCACGGCGAGGCCAGCTACAGGCTACAGGGTGGGGTCAGCTACAGGCTACAGGGAGGGGTCAGCTACAGGCTACAGGGTGGTGTCAGCTACAGGCTACAGGGTGGGGTCAGCTACAGGCTACAGGGTGGGGTCAGCTACAGGTTAGAGGGAGGGGTCAGCTACAGGCTACAGGGAAGGGTCAGCTACAGGCTACAGGGTTGGGTCAGCTACAGGTTACAAGGAGAAGTCAGCTACAGGTTTCAGAGTGGGGTCAGCTACAGTTTACAGAGTGGGGTCAGCTACAGGCTACATGCTATAGAGTGGGGTCAACTAAAGCTGCAGGGTGGGGTCAGCTTCAGGCTACAGGGTGGGGTCAGCTACAGGCTACAGGGTGGGGTCAGCTACAGGCTACAGGGTGGGGTCAGCTACAGGCTACAGGGTGGGGTCAGCTACAGGTTACAAGGAGAACTCACCTACAGGCTACAGAGTGGGGTCAGCTACAGGCTACAGGGTGGGGTCAGCTACAGGCTAGGGTCAGCTACAGGCTACAGGGTGGGGTCAGCAACATGTTGGGGTCAGCAACATGTTGGGGTCAGCTACAGGCTACAGGATGGGGCCAGCTACAGGCTACAGGGTGGGGTGAGCTACATGTTGGGGTCAGCTACAGGCTACAGGGTGGGGTCAGCTACAGGCTACAGGGTGGGGTCAGCTACAGGCTACAGGGTGGGGTCAGCTACAGGCTACAGGGTGGGGTCAGCTACAGGCTACAGGGTGGGGTCAGCTACAGGCTACAGGGTGGGGTCAGCTACAGGCTACAGGGTGGGGTCAGCTACAGGCTACAGGGTGGGGTCAGCTACAGGCTACAGGGAGGGGTCAGCTACAGGCTACCAGGAGGGGTCAGCTACAGGCTTCAGGGAGGGGTCAGCTACAGGCTACAGGGAGGGGTCAGCTACAGGCTTCAGGGAGAGGTCAGCTACAGGCTACAGGGAGGGATCAGCTACAGGCTACAGGGAGGGGTCAGCTACAGGCTACAGGGAGGGGTCAGCTCCGGGCTACCAGGAGGGGTCAGCTACAGGCTTCAGGGAGGGGTCAGCTACAGGCTACAGGGAGGGGTCAGCTACAGGCTACAGGGAGGGATCAGCTACAGGCTAGAGGTAAGTACACGTAAGCTGTGGCTTACGTGTACTAAGAGAGGTGATAGCTTAAGGCCAATATTCCTGCACCTCTCATTTTATTGTATATTGCACAGCTTGATATTCCTCACTTGTCTTAACGTAACTTTTCATTTTGTCATTTAATTATTCTTATTATTTTGATTGATTGATTTTATTATACGAATTTGTATGTCCATTTTATTCATGTTTTGTTTATCTAACGTTATTAAAATTCCATTGTTAAAATTTACTTGTGCTTTGTGTGTCTTCTCCTTACCTTACCACAGACGAAGTTCCAGATTTTCTATTTTTTTTTTATTCTATGTGACGAGGCCATACCCCTAGCTTTGAACAGCCGAACACCAACGCGTTACCGTCACATATTATATGGGGGCCTGTCCTAGGAGCTTCACTCAGGTACTGGTGCCAAGTGGTAATTTATGGTAAGCGTATTTAACTTTGTTAACGTAGCTTTACTATTTTTCATATTCAATTTCATTTTTTCTATGGTGCGGTGTATTGTGCATTACGAGAGTAACATATGGTGAAGGTGAGACAACTTTGGATTACGTGGTGACTGTAGGCCGCAGTCATACTCTTAATTGGTCATCTCTCCCTCCGTGTTATTACTCGTGTTTACCATCTTTGTCCCTTGGATATTTCTCATTTTTGACAGATCATCATATTGGTACCCTGGTACTGTGGTCTGCCCCGGGTCAAGTGCACCCAATCTTCTGCAATCTGACTGTAGGAGGACAAAGAGGGCCATAGTTCCTCTAGCTCGAACTTTAGTTGCTGAATTGGGACCTCAGCAGCAGTTCTCGTCACCAGTTGACACCTCGCACCCCTACACGTCAGTCAGAGATGATGATACATACAACGGTAGGGAATTAGCTTACTTTTTCAGAGCACAAAAGTTCGCTAATTCTGTAAGTATCATACTAATTTCAGTAGGAAAAACTTGCTTTATGTCCTATAGAGACTTGGCAAGGTATGCCTACATCCTTGGACTACCAATTTTACTTTTGAGGCAATTAACTGTTTCATTTGTTTTCGGAACTCTGTTTCATTTGTTAGTAGGATTTTCTTGCCCTTATCCTCTTACATGAGTACCGGGTACAAGATTTCTTGCGCCCTTGATTTAAATTAATCATTTAACATCTTGTACTTAACTTTAATTGTTAAAGATCCCACAGGATAGGTATCAGTTGCCACGTTGTCCTGTTTCTGACATTCACTATAACTGAATATTCGTGTACATTTATTTGCTAACTTCACCATGTTTCGTCTCCAAGCTTTCCGTGCAGATCCAGCAGGTGAAGTAGGGACTTTAAGTCATGCCAAGAGAACTGAATTACAAACTCTTGCACATGAGTACCAACTAGAAGTTCCCTACCAAGCCAACAAAAATGACCTACACAACTTGTTGCTGGATTACTATTTAGAGCAAGGTAAGATAGACTCTGAAACTCATGAAACTTACTATATTGCAGATAAAACTGACTTGGCAACGATGAAACTCAAACTAGAGCTGGCCAAGATTGAACGTGAACAACAAGAACGAACAGCTGCCATACGGAGGGAAGAACAAGAACGAGAAATCACCCTCAGAGAACGTGAGGCTGCTTTGAGGAGAGAAGAACAAGAACGTGAAGCTGCCTTGAGGAGAGAAGAACACGAACGTGGACTCGCCCTCCACGAACGTGAGGTCGCCTTGCTCCGTGAACGTGAAAGAGTACAGCTTGAAACAAAACAACGCGAGTTGGAGATGCAACGCGAGCATGACAAGCAACAAGCGACTCTGGCTCTAGAGTGTCGTCAACGCGAAATCGCCTTGGAAACTTCACACTTCACTCAACGCCAGCAAGCTACTGCCAATCTTCCCGTCAGTTTTAATATATCACATGCAAGTAAGTTAATGCCATCCTTTGTAGAAGCAGAAGTTGATGTGTTTTTCACCACCTTTGAAACCCCTGCTAATCAACTCAGTTGGCCTGTCGACCAATGGGCCACACTTCTCAGAGTCCATCTTACAGGTTGAGCTGCAGTCACACTCAGTACTTTGGCGTCTGAGAATGACTACCAGACTCTGAAACAAGCAGTGTTGGACGCCTACCTCCTCTCTACAGAAAGCTATAGAAGGAAATTCCGTGACCACCTGAAGGCAAGTACCACTACCTTCCTCGAGTTTGCTAACACAAAACGGAGATATTTCATGAAATGGCTGGAAGCAGCACATGTCTCTACTTTTACAGAACTCGTCAACCTGATGCTAGTTGAAGAATTCTTGAGGCGTGTGCCGCCTCCTGTCCGTCTCTACTTAGCAGATAAAGAAGAAACCGACTACCTGAAGTGTGCTAAGTCGGCTGACACTTATAGCCTCATCCACCGGCTGACACCCGAACCATCCTCCAGTAAGAAGTCGTGGTACAGTTACGAGAAAGTGAGCACCGATCAAGCTGGCTCGCAATTGTACTGCAAGTATTGTAGACTCTATGGACATACCATAGACAAGTGTGGTAAGTCTCAATACAAGGGAACCACTGACCCACAAAAACCCAAACCAACTCCTCCTAAGTCCGGTAAGCCTGTGATGAATGTTGGTGTTAATGCTAATGATCTTTCTCTTTTCAGTAACCACCTGTATACTGGAACTGTCTCTGCCAACGGTTCAAATCCGGAGGGACGTTTCAAATTGAAGATCTTGAGGGACACAGCGGCTCTTCAATCGATCATCTTGAAGTCGGCTGTGCCCAACATCGTCTACACCGGAGAAACTGTCTTCATCACTGACCTCACTGCTACCACTCCATACCCTCTCGCCAGAGTCCACCTGGATTGTCCCTACGTGAACGGAGAAGTCCAAGTCGCCGTCAGGGAAAAGCCTTTTCCCATGCCTGGAGTGCAACTTCTCCTAGGCAACGACTTGGCAGAAGACCTGCAACCGACCAACCTGATCGTCATGGACAAACCCCAGGTGTGTAACTCTGTGCCAAGTAACCCTATTCTAGCGTATGTTCCAGCAGAGGTTCAAGAGAGTGATGAAGTTTCTCCTCCGGTTCTCGTGACCACCCGTGCACAAGCCGCACGTCCACAGCCAGCTGACTCTACTGCTACCGCTGTCCCTCAAGACCCTCAGAAACTACCCCCGAATCTGACCAAGTTGGAGTTCCGTAAGTTGCAGAGGGAAGATCTTACTTTAACACCATTGTTTTTCCAGGCTGAGACTCAACCCGACAGTATTCCTGGGTTCTTCCTAGAGAACGACTTGCTCTACCGCAGATATAGACCCAGTAAACTGAAGGAGGAGGACGATTGGGCCAACATCGAACAACTTGTGATTCCTACCAGTCTGCGGCCCACTATTCTACATCTGGCCCACGGAGCACTCTCCCACTACGGCTTCAACAAGACTTACCATGGAATTCGTCAAGACTACTACTGGCCAGGTATGGTAAATAGCGTCAAACAGTACGTAAAACAGTGTCATACATGTCAGATGGCAGGCAAACCGAACATCTCCATTCCCAGAGCGCCACTGATTCCCATACAGGTGCCTGCGGAACCTTTCCACAGACTCATAATAGACTGTGTTGGTCCTTTACCTCGGACCAGTTCAGGTAACGCCTATATCTTAACCATCCTGTGTCCTACCACCAGATTTCCCATAGCAGTTCCAGTGAAGAACATCACGGCTGCTACGGTAGTAAAACATCTATTGAAGATCTTCACTCAATACGGATTTCCCAGGGAGATTCAGAGCGACTGTGGTACCAACTTCACCAGTGATCTCTTCAAAAGGACACTGGAGGAGTTCAACATCAAACAGGTATTGTCCAGCCCCTATCATCCTGCTTCACAGGGTTCTCTTGAACGTAGTCATCAGACTATCAAAGCACTCTTGAAAAAGTTTTGTAGTGAAACCTCTAAGGATTGGGATAAGCAAATCGACCTTATAATGTGTATTTACAGAAGTCTCCCCAATGAGTCCCTAGGAGTATCTCCTTATGAGATGCTCTATGGCTGTAAGTGCCGTACTCCCCTTAAGGCTTTCAAAGACTCTCTCCGAGATGCCACCTTCAGTGAGCATCAGAATGTGCCCCAGTTTCTTCAAAACCTTCAACACATTCTAGAGAGAGTCCACCGTTTTGCCCATGATAATCTATTGAAAGCCCAGGAGAGGATGAAGACTCATTACGACCAGACCAGCAAAGTAAGAAAATTTAAGCCGGGAGACTTCATCCTAGCATACTTCCCTATCCCAGGTTCACCTTTACAAAACAGGTTTTCAGGACCCTACCGCGTCAAAGAGTGCAGAAATAACAACAACTACGTCATAGAGACTCCAGATAGGCGGC